>NC_091992.1:135044433-135107970 GCF_044704955.1 Pristiophorus japonicus
GGGGGGGGAGGAGAGAAGAGAGAAGAGAGGGGAAGGAGAGAGAGGGGGGGAGGGAGAAGGAGAGGAGGAAGAGAGAGAGAGAGAGGAGAGAGAGAGAGGGGGGAGAAGAGAGGGGGAGGGAGAGAGAGAGGGGGGAGGGAGGGAGAGAGAGGGGGGGGAGGGAGGGGGAGGAGAGAGGGGGGAGGGGAGAGGGGGGGAGAGAGAGGGGGGAGGAGAGAGAGAGGGGAGGGAGGGAGAGAGAGAGAGTGGGGGGAGGAGAGAGAGGAGGGAGAAGGGAGAGAGAGAGAGGGGGGAGAGGGAGGAGAGTGAGAGAGGGGGGAGAGGGAAGAGAGCGGGGGGGAAGGAGAGAGAGGGGAGAGAGGAGAGGGAGAGGGGGGGAGAGGGGAAGGGAGGGGGCGAGAGGGGGTGTCTTCACCCGGGATAGCAGGAACCACCCAGGCACTGTACTCCACCGGGTCTCAATGATGTTAGTTCAGGGAGTTAACTTCACCCAGCTGTCCCGGGCCAGGCAATGGGGGTGCGTGGGGCCTAGTTATACACAAGAACTGCACACACTTACACACACCCACTCCACTCCACGATGATCTGGCCTCCCCCTCCCCCCACCTACAAATTAAAGTGTTTTTGGCAAGTGCACCAAGACACCACCTGTGGATTTTGAAATGATGGCCCTCCCTCCTTCCTCACAGTTTGTCCTCTCTCCAACTCTGTGGCAGCTCTTGCTCTCCTGCCCACTGGCCAGGGGCAGGCAACTTCTCTTCCTCCTCTCAGGGTGTTGCAGCACCTCCTCCACAAATGGCTGAGCCACTCCCCCTCAACAGCTTGACCAACCTGTGACCAGACGCGCAGGTGCACGCATTTCTCCGTCTTTCGGATGAGAAGTTAAAGCGAGACCTGTCTGCTCTCTCCGGTGGACGTAAAAGATCCCACGGCACTATTTTGGAGAAGAGCAGGGGGAGTTATCCCCGGTGTCCTGGGATCAATATTTATCCCTCAATCAACATCACTAAAACAGATTATCTGGTCATTATCACATTGTTGTGTGTGGGAGCTTGCTGTGCGCAAACTGGCTGCTGTGTTTCTGCCATTGCGACAGTGACTGCACTCCAAAAGTACTTCGTTGGCTGTAAAGAACTTTGTGATGTCCTGAAGTTGTAAAAGCGCTGTAGAAATGTAAACCTTTCGTTCTAGCTGTATCGCTTTCTGTGACAAGTCTCTGTGGGACATTGTCTATCCCAAGCCCTGTGCATCCTCTCCCTCTCACTCCATGTCCTCAGAGACATTCTCTCAAATTCCAGCCTTCAAACTACCCCAACCATCGCAATTCTCCTGTTCTTATTCAGATTGCAAGCCACAAACTAAAGGTATTGGGCATGGCATTGAGTCACTGCGTCCACTCCCAATACACACATCCCCTCGCCCAGGGACACAGAGCATCGGCAACATGTCTTCCACCGCTTCCCAATTCCCCTTCCCTTCAAATCGACCAGATCCCAGCCTGTAACCCACTCCCGGGGATCTGTTATTCTATATATAAACCCCCGAACCCCTCGATTATACCCCAGCCTGTAACTCACTCCCGGGTATCTGTTATTCTATATATAAACCCCCCGAACCCCTCGATTAGGTTCCAGCCTGTAACTCACTCCCGGGTATCTGTTATTCTATATATAAACCCCCGAACCCCTCGATTAGATTCCAGCCTGTAACTCACTCCCGGGGATCTGTTATTCTATATATAAACCCCCCGAACCCCTCGATTAGATTCCAGCCTGTAACTCACTCCCGGGTATCTGTTATTCTATATATAACCCCCCGAACCCCTCGATTAGATTGCAGCCTGTAACTCACTCCCGGGTATCTGTTATTCTATATATAAACCCTCCGAACCCCTCGATTAGATTCCAGCCTGTAACTCACTCCCGGGGATCTGTTATTCTATATATAAACCCCCCCGAACCCCTCGATTATACCCCAGCCTGTAACTCACTCCCGGGTATCTGTTATTCTATATATAAACCCTCCGAACCCCTCGATTAGATTCCAGCCTGTAACTCACTCCCGGGTATCTGTTATTCTATATATAAACCCTCCGAACCCCTCGATTAGATTCCAGTCTGTAACTCACTCCCGGGTATCTGTTATTCTATATATAAACCCCCCAAACCCCTCAATTAGATTCCAGCCTGTAACCCACTCCCGGGTATCTGTTATTCTATATATAAACCCCCCGAACCCCTCGATTAGATTCCAGCCTGTAACTCACTCCCGGGTATCTGTTATTCTATATATAAACCCTCCGAACCCCTCGATTAGATTCCAGCCTGTAACTCACTCCCGGGGATCTGTTATTCTATATATAAACCCTCCGAACCCCTCGATTAGATTCCAGCCTGTAACCCACTCCTGGGTATCTGTTATTCTATATATAAACCCACCCGAACCCCTCGATTAGATTCCAGCCTGTAACTCACTCCCGGGTATCTGTTATTCTATATATAAATCCCCCGAACCCCTCGATTAGATTCCAGCCTGTAACTCACTCCCGGGTATCTGTTATTCTATATATAAACCCCCGAACCCCTCGATTAGATTCCAGCCTGTAACTCACTCCCGGGTATCTGTTATTCTATATATAAACCCCCCGAACCCCTCGATTAGATTCCAAAATCATTCATGAATGCAAAGATAAGCCCCGCCTTCTATTCTCCACTGCTAACCATCTTCCTACGCCACTCTCCTCTGTCTGCTCCACCCTCCCCTCCGACAATCAGTGTGAGGGGCTCATGGACTTCTGTCTCTAAGTTTGAGACCGTCCGTTCAGCCACCTCTGCCTCTTCCCCTCCTTCCCCTAGCCCACCAGGCCAAACTTCCTCTGAGGCTCTCCCTTGCCCCAGCCCTGAACTCATATCTTTCTCCAGTTTTTCTCTGATCTCTCCTCTTGACCGCTCCGAGCTCATCCTGTCCATGAGATCCACTTCCTGCTCCCCTGACCCTATTCCCACTAAACTGCTGACAACCCAACTTCCTTTTCTGGCTCTCACGTTAGCCGATATTGTTGACGGTTCTCTCTCCTCAGGTACTGACCCCCTCTCCCTCAAATCTGCCGTCATCACCCCTCTCCTCAAAAAAACAACCCTTGACCCCATTGTGCTTGCAAACTACCGTCCCATCTCCAACCTCCCTTTCCTCCAAAGTCCTTGTTGTCGCCTCCTAAATCCGTGCCCATCTTTCCCGGAACTCCATGTTTGAATCTCTCCAATCCGGTTTCCGCCCCTGACACAGGACCGAAACGGCTCTCATCAAAGTCACCAATGACATCCTTTGTGAGTGTGACAAAGGCTAACTGTCCCTCCTCGTCCTGTCTACAGCCTTTGACACGGTTGACCACTCTATCCTCCTCCAACGCCTCTCCACCATCGTCCAGCTGGGTGGGACTGCACTCGCCTGGTTCCATTCTTATCTCTCATCGTAGTCAGAGAATCACCTGCAATGGCTTCTCTTCCCGCCCCCACATCGTTACCTCTGGTGTCCCCCCCGAGGATCTATCCTTGGCCCCCTCCTATTTATCATCTACATGTTGCCCCTTGGTGACATCATCAAAAACACAGCGTCAGTTTCCACATGTACACTGATGACACCCAGCTCTACCTCACCCCCAATTCTCTGTACCCCTCCTCGGTCTCTAAATTGTCAGACTGCTTGTCCCACATCCAGTGCTGGATGAGCAGAAATTTTCTTCAATTGGATATTGGGAAGACCGAAGCCATTGTTTTCCGTCCCCGCCACAAACTCCATTCCCTAGCCACTGACTCCATCCCTCTCCCCAACTTCTGTCTGAGGTTGAGCCAGACTGTTCACAACCTGGGTGACATATTTGACCCTGAAATGAGCTTCCGGCCACATATCCACAGCATAACTAAGACCGTCTATTTCCACCTCCGTAACATCGCCCGTCTCCACCCTTGACTCAGCTCATCCGCTGCTGAAACCCTCATCCGTGCCTTTGTTACCTCTAGACTTGACTATTCCAGCACACTCCTGGCTGGCCTCCCACATTGTACCCTACGTAAACTAGCGGTGATCCAAAACTCGACTGCCCCCATGTCCTAACTCGCACCGAGTCCCGCTCACCCATCACCCCTGTGCTCGCTGACCTACATTGGCATAGTCGACGTATTTACTGAGGCGTGCAAAAGCATGGGCCTTATGCTAAACATCTGTAAGACAAAGGTCCTCCACCTGCCTGTCCTCACCGCACAGCACTGCCCCCCAGTCATCAAGATCCACAGCGTAACCCTGGACACCATCAATGCTGGGGATGTTGGCCTGGGTGAGGACGTTGATGTTGGTGTGCCTGTCCTCCCAGGGGATTTGTAGGATATCTTGCGGAGACATTGTTGGTGATATTTCTCCAGCAACTTGAGGTGTCTACTGTACATGGTCCATGTCTCTGAGCCATACAGGAGGGCGGGTATCACTACAGCCCTGTAGACCATGAGCTTGGTGGTAGTTTCGAGGGCCTGGTCTTCAAACACTCTTTTCTTCAGACGGCCGAAGGCTGCACTGGCGCACTGGAGGCGATGTTGGATCTCGTCGTCGATACCTGCTCTTGTTGATAGGAGACTACCGAGATATGGGAAGTGGTCCACATTCGATCAGCTCCACTGGGCAGGCCACATTGTCCGTATGCCAAACACGAGACTCCAAAAGCAAGCGCTCCACTCGAAACTCCTTCACGGCCAATGAGCCAAAGGTGGGCAGAGGGAACGTTTCAAGGACCACCCTCAAAGCCTCCCTGATAAAGTGCAACACCCCCACCGACACCTGGGAGTCCCTGGCCAAAGACCGCCCTAAGTGGAGGAAGTGGATCTGGGAGGGCGCTGAGCACCTCGAGTCCCGTCACCGAGAGCATGCAGAAATCAAGCGCAGGCAGCGAAAGGAGCGTGCGGCAAACCAGTCCCACCCTCCCCTTCCCTCAACCACTGTCTGTCCCACCTGTGACAGAGTCTGTGGCTCTCGTATTGGACTGTTCAGCCAGCAAAGAACTCACTTCAGGAGTGGAAGCAAGTCTTCCTCGATTCCAAGGGACTGCCTATGATGACAATGATGACATTGGCTCCGGGTTAAGTAACACCTCGATTTCAAAATTCTCATCCTTGTTTACAAAGCCCTCCATGGCCTCGCCCCTCCCTATCTCTGTAATCTCCTCCAGCCTCACAAACCCACCCCCCCACCCACCGAGATGTCTGCGCTCCTCTAATTCTGCCCTCTTGAACAGCCCAGATTGTAATCGCTCCACCATTGGTGGCCGTGCCTTCTGTTGCCTAGGCTCTAAATTCTGGAACTCCCTCCCTAAACCTCTCCACCTCTCTTTCCTCCTTTAAAATGCTCCTTAAAACCTACCTCTTTGAACAAGCTTTTGGTCACCTGCGCTAATGGCTCGTTTTGTGGCTCGGTGTCAAATTTTGTTTGCTAACACTCTTGTGAAGCGCCTTGGGATGCTTCACTACGTCAAAGGCGCTATACAAATATAGGTTGTTGTTGTTATTGTTGTTGATTGGGTTCCAGACTGTAGCTCACTACCTTGAGTGTATAAACAACTTGAACCCTCGTTGTATTCTGGGCTGTTCTATGTAACCATTTCCCATTGCTCAGGATTGAATTGTTGTGTCAGGTGCTGCCCATTAGAAAGGGTCCTGAGCACCATGGCCTGCCCGCCGAGCCGCATTGCCTACGACACACAGGCATAGCGCCGATGTCTTGTTATATTGTTCTTTCCAGAAAACATTATTAACTGAACAATTTGCTGGCAGCTCTGATGAGATAACAACGCTGACAGATTGCCTTGGAGCGAAGCGATGCATCTCAGGACACATTACCATTACATTTACCCTTGCACTTTCTCAATGTGTCATTTCGCAAAAAGCTTTCTGCTTTGTGCTGCTTTTGGGAAGCGCGAAGAATGAGGAAAGTGAATTGCCGGCAGAACGGACAAACTATTCCCTTTTCATTGATGGAAATTATTCTTCTTTTGCTTTCAGCCCCCTCTCCCCCTCCCTCCGTCTGACTCGGAGACCACCAAACAGTAGTAGTGAGGTTGGGGATGGCATCAAACAGGAAATTAGGGACGCGTGCAATAAAAGTACAGCAGTTATCATGGGTGACTTTAATCTACATATAGATTGGGCTAAACAAACTGGTAGCAATACGGTGGAGGAGGATTTCCTGGAGTGTATTAGGGATGGTTTTCTTGTCCAATATGTCGAGGAACCAACTAGAGGGCTGGCCATCCTAGACTGGGTGATGTGTAATGAGAGAGGATTAATTAGAAATCCTGTTGTGCGAGGCCCCTTGGGGAAGAGTGACCATAATATGGTAGAATTCTTCATTCAGATGGAGAATGACACAGTTAAGTCAGAGACTAGGGTCCTGAACTTAAAGAAAGGAAACTTCGATGGTATGAGACGTGAATTGGCTAGGATAGACTGGAGAATTATACTTAAAGGGTTGATGGTGGATAGGCAATGGCAGACATTTAAAGATCACATTGATGAACTACAACAATTGTACATCCTTGTCTGGCGTAAAAATAAAATGGGGAAGGTGGCTCAACCGTGGCTAACAAGGGAAATTAGGGATAGTGTTAAATCCAAGGAAGAGGCATATAAATTGCCCAGAAAAAGCAGCAAACTGGGAGAAATTTAAAATTCAGCGGAGGAGGACTAAGGGTTTAATTAGGAGGGGGAAAATAGAATATGAGAATATGCTTGCAGGGAACATAAAAACTGACTGCAAAAGCTTCGATAGATATGTGAAAAGAAAAAGATTAGTGAAGACTAATGTAGGTCCCTTGCAGTCAGAATCAGGTGAATTTATAATGGGGAACAAGGAAATGGCAGACCAATTGAACAAATACTTTGATTCTGTCTTCACTAAGGAAGACACGAATAACCTCCCGAAAATACTAGGGGACCGAGGGTCTAGCGAGAAGGAGGGTCTGAAGGAAATCCTTATTAGTCAGAAAATTATGTTAGGGAAATTGATGGGATTGAAGGCCGATAAATCCCCGGGGCCTGATAGTCTGCATCCCAGAGTACTTAAGGAAGTGGCCCTAGAAATAGTGGATGCATTGGTGATCATTTTCCAACAGTTTATCGACTCTGGATCAGTTCCTATGGACTGGAGGGTAGCTAATGTAACACCACTTTTTAAAAAAGGAGGGAGAGAGAAAACGGGTAATTATAGACCGGTTAGCCTGATATCAGTAGTGGGGAAAGTGTTGGAATCAATTATTAAGGATGAAATAGCAGCGCATTTGGAAAGCAGTGACAGGATCGGTCCAAGTCAGCATGGATTTATGAAAGGGAAATCATGCTTGACAAATCTTCTGGAATTTTTTGAGGATGTAACTAGTAGAGTGGACATGGGAGAACCAGTGAATGTGGTGTAGTTAGATTTTCAAAAGGCTTTTGACAAGGTCCCAAACAAGAGAATAGTGTGCAAAATTAAAGCGCATGGTATTGGGGGTAATGATAGAGAACTGGTTGGCAGACAGGAAGCAAAGGGTGGGAATAAATGGGTCCTTTTCAGAATGGCAGGCAGTGACTAGTGGGGTGCCGCAAGGTTCAGTGCTGGGACCCCAGCTATTTACAATATACATTAATGATTTAGATGAAGGAATTGAATGTAATATCTCCAAGTTTGCAGATGACACTAAGTTGGGTGACAGTGTGAGCTGCGAGGAGGATGCTAAGAGACTGCAGGATGACTTGGACAGGTTAAGTGAGTGGGCAAATGCATGGCAGATGCAGTATAATGTGGATAAATGTGAGGTTATCCACTTTGGTGGCAAAAACAGGAAGGCAGCATATTATCTGAATGGTGACAGATTAGGAAAAGGGGAGGTGCAACGAGACCTGGGTGTCATGGTACATCAGTCATTGAAAGTTGGCATGCAGGTACAGCAGGTGGTGAAGAAGGCAAATGGCATGTTGGTCTTCATAGTGAGAGAATTTGCGTATTGGAGCAGGGAGGTCTTACTGCAGTTGTACAGGGCCTTAGTGAGGCCTCACCTGGAATATTGTGTTCAGTTTTGGTCTCCTAATCTGAGGAAGGACATTTTTGCTATTGAGGGAGTGCAGTGAATGTTTACCAGACTGATTCCTGGGATGGCAGGACTGACATATGAGGAGAGACTGGATCGACTAGGCTTATATTCACTGGAATTTAGAAGAATGAGAGGGGATCTCATAGAAACATATAAAATTCTGACGGGATTGGACAGGTTAGATGCAGGAAGAATGTTCCCGATGTTGGGGAAGTCCAGAACCTGGGGTCACAATCTAAGGATAAGGGGTAAGCCATTTAGGACCGAGATGAGGAGAAACTTCTTCACTCAGAGAATTGTGAACCTGTGAAATTCTCCACCCCAGAAAGTTGTTGAGGCCAGTTCGTTAGATATATTCAAAAGGGAGTTAGATGTGGCCCTTACGGCTGAAGGGATCAAGGGGTATGGAGATGTTGTAGGGCGCTTACGAAGGCAAAGGCACCTGCAGAGTATGTGTATGTATTTATGTATAAAATGGCTGCCAGATATAAAATGGCTGCCAGAGATTCTGCAAAGTATCAGGGGAACTCAACTAGCTGACTTGACCACATTTCTAGGTAACAAATACAACTGTGTTTTTCACACAGGCATACACAATTAGGCCCCAATCAACACTTTCCGAAGCCCGGACCAGATGTCTCTGCCTAACGATACATAATGGGACTCCTGTAACAGGGTTAAGATAAGAAGTCCTAGGAACACACCAGACCCAAGGACAATAGATAAGGGTGGGCCTGACCACATCACGAGACCATGAGGTTCCTGTTTTTGCCACCAAAGTGGATAACCTCACATACAGCCCCCTTGATACTTAGGGGTCAGTTCCATTGGCCCAAAAGAAACCTGTATGTAATCTATAATCGTTGTGATTGGATTGTGTCCAGCCGAGATGGGTTGAGTAATTGTAGCCAAGTGTTGTAAAACGTATAAGTATCGATGAATTTCTTTGTTCAGCGGAGAGAAGTGCCTGGAGTAACCCAGAGGCTTCCTCCCCGCCGGCGTAATATAGACCGTTTTGAAATTGGAAGCGACCCAGAGTGGCGAGTGATTCTTTCAGGAAAACATTTGCGCTAACAGAGAGAAAGCGGGAAAGGGGAACTGAGATGAATGATCAGCCATGATCATATTGAATGGTGGTGCAGGCTCGAAGGACCGATTGGCCTACTCCTGCACCTATTTTCTATGTTTCTATGTTTGCGGGGTGGGAAGATGGGTGGAAGAGAGAAAGAGAGAAAGAGAGAGAAACAAAAAACAAAATGGCATTTCTATAGCGCCTTTCACGACCACTGGACAACCTGAAGCGCTTTACAGCCAATGAAGTACTTTTGGAGTGCACTCACTGTTGTAATGTGGGAAACGCAGCAGCCAATTTGTGCACAGCAAGCTCCCACATACAGCAATGTGATAATGACCAGATAATCTGTTTTAGTGATGTTGGTTGAGGGATAAATATTGGTCAGGACATCAGGGTTAACTCCCCTGCTCTTCCAGGAGTGCCATGGGATCTTTTACACCACCTGAGAGAGCAGGCAGGGCCTTGGTTTAATGTCTCATCCAAAAGGCAGCCCCTCCGACAGTGCGGCACTCCCTCAGTACTGCCCCTCGGACAGTGCGGCACTACCTCAGTACTGCCCCTCCGACAGTGCGGCGCTCCCTCAGTACTGCCCCTCCGACAGTGTGGCGCTCCCTCAGTACTGCCCCGCGGACAGTGCGGCACTCCCTCAGTACTGCCCCTCGGACAGTGCGGCACTCCCTCAGTACCGCCCCTCCGACAGTGCGGCACTCCCTCAGTACTGCCCCTCAGACAGTGCGGCACTCCCTCAGTACTGCCCCTCCGACAGTGCGGCGCTCCCTCAGTACTGCCCCTCCGACAGTGCATCACTCCCTCAGTACTGCCCCTCCGACAGTGCGGCACTCCCTCAGTACTGCCCCTCCGACAGTGCGGCATTCCCTCAGTACTGCCCCTCGGACAGTGCGGCGCTCCCTCAGTACTGCCCCTCCGACAGTGCGGCACTCCCTCAGTACTGCCCCTCCGACAGTGCGGCACTCCCTCAGTGCGGCACTCCCTCAGTACTGCCCCTCCGACAGTGCGGCACTCCTTCAGTACTGCCCCTCCGACAGTGCAGCACTCCCTCAGTACTGCCCCTCGGACAGTACGGCGCTCCCTCAGTACTGCCCCTCCGACAGTGCAGCACTCCCTCAGTACTGCCCCTCGGACAGTACGGCGCTCCCTCAGTACTGCCCCTCCGACAGTGCGGCACTCCCTCAGTACTGCCCCTCCGACAGTGCGGCACTCCCTCAGTACTGCCCCTCCGACAGTGCGGCGCTCCCTCAGCACTGCACTGGATGTCAGCCTGGATTTTTTGCTGAAGTCCCTGGAGTGGGACTTGAACCCATGACCTTCTGACCCAGAGATGAGTGTGCTGGCCCCTTGAGCCACGGCTGACACTCTGCATGCTGACCCGTCCCCTGACCCAGTGACCTAGTGGGAGCCCCTGTGCTGCTCCGTTGCTGCTGTCAGCTCACAGAGCAGGGGTCAGGGATCAGTCCTGCGACCCTGTTGCCCCTGTGTACCTCTCTGAGTACCACGGCTGGCAGTGCGCTCACCCACTGGGCCCGCTGAGCACACCAGGCCAGTCTGCCCAGGCTGCCCGCCATCTATCCCCGTCTACACACTGTGTGTCGCCACGGTCTCAGCACAAGACGCGAGACAAAGGAGCGACTAACTTAATTTTGGGAGATTATAAATTGCCACTTTTCATCAGCAGCTGGGAGCTTCAGTGAGTGCAGCCGGTGTTTTTACATAATTAAACCGTGTAAGCTGCCAGCAAGGCACCTGAGGCTTTGGGTAATGGACAGATATTGTTTTATTATTATTATTACCCTTCTGTCATCACAAATATTAAATATCTCATGGTCCCAGAAGCCCGGCTGCATTGCCCCCGCATCTCATCTCCGAGTGTCCTCACTAAAGGTCAGGCATCTTCCCTTTATATATTTCATTCATTCCCAGGACGTGGGCGTCGCTGGCCAAGGCCGGCATTTATTGCCCGTCCCTAACTGCCCCTTGAGAAGGTGGTGGTGAGCCGCCTTCTTGAACCGCTGCAGTCCGTGTGGTGAAGGTGCTCCCACAGTGCTGTTACGAGGGAGTTCCAGGATTGTGACCCAGCGACGATGAAGGAACGGCCGATATATTTCCCAGTCGGGATGGTGTGTGACTGGGAGGGGAACGTGGAGGTGGTGGTGTTCCCATGCGCCTGCTGCCCTTGTCCTTCTAGGTGGTAGAGGTCGCGGGTTTGGGGTTTATTCAGCACCCGTAAAGAAGTAAAACAACCCAAGGCGCTTCACAGGAGCGTAATCATACACTTCAAAATGTAACACTGAGCGACAGAAGGAGATTTTAGGGCAGGTGGCTATCGGCCATGGAGGGAATTGTAAACAAGGATGGGAATTTTGAAATTGAGGCGTTGCTTAACCAGAAGCCGATGTAGGTCAGTGAGCACAGGGGGTGATGGGTGAGCGGGACTCGGTGTGAGTTAGGACACGGGGCACAGGGGGTGATGGGTGAGCGGGACTCGGTGCGAGTTAGGACACGGGGCACAGGGGGTGATGGGTGAGCGGGACTTGGTGCGAGTTAGGACACGGGGCACAGGGGGCGATGGGTGAGCGGGATTTGGTGCGAGTTAGGACACGGGGCAAAGGGGGCGATGGGTGAGCGGGACTTGGTGTGAGTTAGGACACCGGGCACAGGGGGCGATGGGTGAGCGGGACTTGGTGTGAGTTAGGACACAGGGCACAGGGGACGATGGGTGAGCGGGACTCGGTGCGAGTTAGGGCACGGGGCGATGGGTGAGCGGGACTCGGTGCGGGTTAGGACACGGGGCACAGGGGGCGATGGGTGAGCGGGACTTTAGGACACAGGGGGCGATGGGTGAGCGGGACCTAGTGCGAGTTAGGGCACGGGGCACAGGGGGTGATGGGTGAACGGGACTCGGTGTGAGTTAGGACACGGGGCACAGGGGGTGATGGGTGAACGGGACTCGGTGCGAGTTAGGACACAGGGCACAGGGGGTGATGGGTGAGCGGGACTTGGTGCGCGTTAGGACACGGGGCACAGGGGGTGATGGGTGAGCGGGACTTGGTGCGAGTTAGGACACGGGGCACAGGGGGCGATGGGTGAGCGGGATTTGGTGCGAGTTAGGACACGGGGCAAAGGGGGCGATGGGTGAGCGGGACTTGGTGTGAGTTAGGACACGGGGCACAGGGGGCGATGGGTGAGCGGGACTTGGTGTGAGTTAGGACACCGGGCACAGGGGGCGATGGGTGAGCGGGACTTGGTGTGAGTTAGGACACAGGGCACAGGGGACGATGGGTGAGCGGGACTCGGTGTGAGTTAGGGCACGGGGCGATGGGTGAGCGGGACTCTGTGCGGGTTAGGACACGGGGCACAGGGGGCGATGGGTGAGCGGGACTTTAGGACACAGGGGGCGATGGGTGAGCGGGACCTAGTGCGAGTTAGGGCACGGGGCACAGGGGGTGATGGGTGAACGGGACTCGGTGTGAGTTAGGACACGGGGCACAGGGGGTGATGGGTGAACGGGACTCGGTGCGAGTTAGGACACGGGGCACAGGGGGTGATGGGTGAGCGGGACTTGGTGCGCGTTAGGACACGGGGCACAGGGGGTGATGGGTGAGCGGGACTTGGTGCGAGTTAGGACACGGGGCACAGGGGGCGATGGGTGAGCGGGATTTGGTGCGAGTTAGGACACGGGGCACAGGGGGCGATGGGTGAGCGGGACTTGGTGCGAGTTAGGACACGGGGCACAGGGGGTGATGGGTGAGCGGGACTTGGTGCGAGTTAGGACACGGGGCACAGGGGGCGATGGGTGAGCGGGACTTGGTGTGAGTTAGGACACAGGGCACAGGGGACGATGGGTGAGCGGGACTCGGTGCGAGTTAGGGCACGGGGCGATGGGTGAGCGGGACGCGGTGCGGGTTAGGGCACGGGGCACAGGGGGCGATGGGTGAGCGGGACGTGGTGTGAGTTAGGACACCGGGCACAGGGGGCGATGGGTGAGCGGGACTTGGTGCGAGTTAGGACACGGGGCACAGGGGGTGATGGGTGAGCGGGACTTGGTGCGAGTTAGGACACGGGGCACAGGGGGCGATGGGTGAGCGGGACTTGGTGTGAGTTAGGCCACAGGGCACAGGGGACGATGGGTGAGCGGGACTCGGTGCGAGTTAGGGCACGGGGCGATGGGTGAGCGGGACTTTAGGACACAGGGGGCGATGGGTGAGCGGGACCTAGTGCGAGTTAGGGCACGGGGCACAGGGGGTGATCGGTGAGCGGGACTTGGTGCGAGTTAGGGCACGGGGCACAGAGGGTGATGGGTGAGCGGGACTCGGTGCGAGTTAGGACACAGGGCACAGGTGGCGATGGGTGAGCGGGACTTGGTGCGAGTTAGGACACGGGGCACAGGGGGTGATGGGTGAGCGGGACTCGGTGCGAGTTAGGACACGGGGCACAGGGGGCGATGGGTGAGCGGGACTCGGTGCGAGTTAGGACACGGGGCACAGGGGGCGATGGGTGAGCGGGACTCGGTGCGAGTTAGGACACGGGGCACAGGGGGCGATGGGTGAGCGGGACTCGGTGCGAGTTAGGACACGGGGCACAGGGGGCGATGGGTGAGCGGGACTCGGTGCGAGTTCGGACATGAGCAGCCGAGTTTTGGATCACCTCTTGTTTACGTAGGGTAGAATGTGGGAGGCCAGCCAGGAGTGTGTTACAATAGTCAAGTCTCGAGGTAACAAAGGCTGGATGAGGGTTTCAGCAGCGGATGAGTTGAGCGAGGGGTGGAGACGGATGACGTTACGGAGATGAAAGAAGGTGGACTTGTTGATGGAGATGATGTGTGGGCGGAAGCCCAGCCCAGGGTCAGATAGCGTGCTAAGGTTACAAACAGTCTGGTTCAGCGTTAGAGAGGGACGGGGTTGGGGGCTGGAGACGGTGGCTCGGGAACGGATATTTGCGGCAGGGACTATTGCGGAGAGATGGAGGGAGAGCATGTCAGATGGGGGGTATTTGGAGTTTGGGGGAGCAAGGGGGGATATCTCACAGCTGTAACTCGCTGTCAAAGATAATCCCCAACGTCACAAAGCCCAGAAACTGCACCTTGCAACACAGCAACACAGATTGCAACCGTGACTACGAATGTTTACAATTGAAAGAATGTCACTTGAAATGAATCCCAGATGGCGATAGAACGAAAGGGGGAGGTGAGGAGAATGTTTTACGCAGCGAGTTGCTGTGATCGGGAACGCGCTGCCTGAAAGGGCGGTGGGAGCAGATTCAATCGGAACTTTCGCAAGAGAATTGGATAAATATTGAAGGGGGGAAATTGCAGGGTTGTGAGGTAAAGGCAGGGGGAGAGTGGGACTGATTGGATATCTCTATCAAAGAGCCAGTACGGGCACGATGGGCCGAATGGCCTTCCGCTGGGCGGCATCATTCTGTGATTCTAACGCTGCAGGTGAATTTCAAACTGCAAACCACTCTCAGACATTCGGCTGATGAATACGGCCTGTTGCAGTTTCGTTCTCACGTCTCATTAAAGTGGCACAGTTCCCTCAACAGACAACAAAGCATGTGTTACCTTTCATGCCTCTGTTTATCCTGTGCTCTGCTCCGCACCCTGTCCTCTCTGCACTCCATCACACGCGACATTTTTAATCACGCCTCCGCTGTGTTGCCTCTATTGTCTTTCTTGTGTAGCGTTACATAGAACTTACAGCCCAGAAACAGGCCAGTGGGCCCCACCGCTCCGTGCTGGGGTCTATGCTCCACACCAGCCCCCTCCCACCCCTCTCCATCTCACCCCATCACCATATCCTTCTATTCCTTTATCCAGCTTCCCCTTAAATGCATCGATACTATTCCCCTCAACCCCTCCCTGTGGCAGTGAGTTCCACATTCTCACCACTCTCTGGGTAAAGAAGTTTCTCCTGAATTCCCCATTGGGTTTATCAGTGACTGTCTTATATTGATGGTCCCGAGGTCTGGACTCCCCCACAGTGTTGTATCGACTCTCCCTTTCACACAGAGCAATGCATGCTTTGCACAGGCGCTAGTTAAGGCAGGTGCCCTTGTACCTTTTAAGGCAAAACTGGAGCAATATTTGAAGCAGAGATTTGGGCCGTGGGGAGAGCGCGGGATACTGGGCTCCGTATTGGATTGCTCCACTGAAAGCTGATACAAACACGATGGGCCGAATGGCCTCCTCTAGTGCTGTAACCTTCTCTGTTCTCTTGTGCTGTGTTTACCTTATCCTCTCTTATATCCACGCTCCCTCCTGTATCCGGGCTCCCTCCTGTATCCGCGCTCTCTCCTGTATCCGCGCTCCCTCCTGTATCCGCGCTCGTCCGCGCTCCCTCCTGTATCTGCGCTCCCTCCTGTATCCGCGCTCTCTCCTGTATCCGCGCTCTCTCCTGTATCCGCGCTCTCTCCTGTATCCGGGCTCCCTCCTGTATCCGGGCTCCCTCCTGTATCCGCTCTCTCTCCTGTATCCGCGCTCTCTCCTGTATCCGCGCTCCCTCCTGTATTGTTTCTACTCTCTTTTTCCCACAACAGTTGCAGGAGCGGAGCAGGAGTCGGCCATTCGGCCCCTTGAGCGTGCTCTGCCATTCAATGCGATCACGGCTGATCTATCTCAACTCCACTTTCCAGCCCGATCCCCATATCCCTCGATTTCCTCAGTATCCAAAAAACTATTGGTCTCTGCCTTGAATATACTCAAAGACTGAACCTCCACAGTCCGCTGGGGCAGAGAATTCCAAAGATTCACCACCCTCTGAGTGAAGAAATTTCTCCTTATCTCAGCCCTAAATGGCCGACCCCTTATCCTGGGACTGTGACCCCTGGTTCTAGACTCCCCAGCCCGGGGTAAACACCCTCCCTGCATCTACCCTGTCAAGCCCTGTGAGAATTTAACTTGTACTTTGTGTGTGAATATTGAAACAATAAATGCTTGCAGCACATGTTTGGGTACATGGGAACGTGTCACACACACAAACTGTCACACTTCCTCAATTGGTGCAAGTATAGTGTGAATGAAAGTTTATCTAAAATATCTCTGAGCTGGTTGGTGATCCGGTGGGGAAAAGCAACAACCAGCTGCCAATAAACGACCAGGAAGGAGGAGGGAAATGAACCAGTGATATAGCTGGGAATATTTCCTGGAAATCTCCTCACCCTCTCAGCGTGTCAGTGACCTGAGTATACACAGCTGAAAATAACATTTCCAATGTAATAAAGACTGAAACTAATCACTCACAACAAAACAATTAAACGTACGGATAACGTGATCGTTTCTGAGTCTGAAATCTCTGCACCATTTCCACCCTCAGCTCTGGGTGGTTTTCACAGCTGGAGCCGCCCTCACACCCAATACAGCGGCTCGAACACAGCTCCCAGACTGCACCAGATCGACCCCGGTGACCCCGGACCTGGCAGTCTGACCCTGTGACCCCCGTGACCCTGGGCCTGGCAGTCTGACCCTGTGACCCTGGGCCGGGCAGTCTGACCCCATGATCACGGGCCTGGCAGTCTGACCCCGGGCCTGACAGTCTGACCCTGTGACCCCGGCCCTGGCAGTCTGACCCTGTGAGCCCCGTGACTGGCAGTCTGACCCCGTGACCCCGGGCCTGGAAGTCTGACCCCATGACCCCGGGCCTGGAAGTCTGACCCCGGGCCTGGAAGTCTGACCCCTTGACCCCAGGCCTGGCAGTCTGACCCCGTGACCCTGGGCCTGGAAATCTTACCCTGTGACCCAGGGCCTGGCAGTCTGACCCCGTGACCCCTGTGACCCTGGGCCTGGCAGTCTGACCCTGTGACCCCAGGCCGGGCAGTCTGACCCCATGATCACGGGCCTGGCAGTCTGACCCCGTGACCCGTGTGACCCTGGGCCTGGCAGTCTGACCCTGTGACCCTGGGCCTGGCAGTCTGACCCCGGGGAGCGGGGAAACGTTACGCTGCTCTCCGAGATCCAGCCCTCTGTCTGCAAATCTGAGGTAAGAACAATTCGCTCAGAACCGCTGTTCTCCCTGTTCAACGTCCCCCTGACACTGGTCAACAGGCAAACCTGGCCATTAAGGGAATTAATAGGGTCACCCTATCAAGATGGATCTTGCATGGAGGAATCTTTTGAAATGAAAAGGAAGAAAGATTTCCATTTCTGCAGTGCCTTCCATAGAGCGGCTGGTGAAATAGGTGGACACGTGGCGGATGAAATGTAACGCAGGAAAGTGTGAAGTGGTGCACATTTGAAGTGTAGTCACCATTGTTACGTAGGAATATGGCGAATATACTGGAGTGCAGAATCATCGAAAGGTTACAGCACGCTAACAGGCCAATCGGCCCGTCGAGCCCCTGCTGACTCCCAGCGGGTCTCACTCCCCCGCCCTTTCCCCATAGCACGGCAAAATGTTTTTCTTCAGATACTCATCCAATTCCCATTTGAAAGATAAAATTGAATCTGCCTCCATCACCCTCTGAGGCCGCCCATTCCAGAAGCCAACCATTCGCTGCGTTAAAAACGTTTTGCCCCTCGTGTCGCCTTTGGTTCTTCTGCCAATCGCCTTAAATCTGTGTCCTCTGGTTCTCGACCCTTCCACCAATCATAGAAACATAGAAATTTACAGCACAGAAGGAGGCCATTCGGCCCATCGTGTCCGCGCCGGCCGACCAAGAGTTATCCAGCCTAATCCCACCTTCAGGCTCTCGGTCCGTAGCCCTGTAGGTTACGGCACTTCAGGTGCACATCCAAGTATTTTTAAATGTGGTGAGGGTTTCTGCCTCTACCAACCTTTCAGGCAGTGAGTTCCAGACCCCCACAACCTTCTGGGTGAAGAAATTTCCCCTCAAATCCCCTCTAAACCTTCCGCCAATTACTTTAAATCTATGCCCCCTGGTTGTTGACCCCTCTGCTAGAGGCAATAGGTCCTTCCTATCCACTCTATCCAGGCCCCTCATAATTTTATACACCTCAATCAGGTCTCCCCTCAGCCTCCTCTGTTCCAAAGAAAATAAACCCAGCCTATCCAATCTTTCCCCATCGCTAAAATTCTCCAGTCCAGGCAACATTTTTGTAAATCTCCTCTGTACCCTCTCCAGTACAATCACATCTTTCCTGTAATGCGGTGACCAGAACTGCACACAGTACTCCAGCTGTGGCCTAACTAGTATTTTATACAGTTCAAGCATAACCTCCCTGCTCTTATATTCCATGCTTTGGCCAATAAAGGCAAGTATTCCGTATGCCTTCTTAACCACCTTATCCACCTGGCCTACTACCTTCAGGGATCTGTGGACCTGCACTCCAAGGTCCCTTTGTTCCTCTACACTTCTCAGTGTCCTACCATTTAATGGTGCTGGAATTCCAATGTCCCGGGTTTGTACGAAGTTTCTACAGACCTGGGAAGGCATGGAAACATGGAAACATAGAAAATAGGTGCAGGAGTAGGCCATTCGGCCCTTCGAGCCTGCACCACCATTCAATATGATCACGGCTGATCATGCAACTTCAGTACCCTACTCCTGCTTTCTCTCCATACCCCTGATCCCTTTAGCTGCAAGGGCCACATCTAACTCCCTTTTGAATATATCCAGCGAACTGGACTCAACAACCTTCTGTGGTAGAGAATTCCACAGGTTAACAATTCTCTGAGTGAAGACGTTCTCCTCATCTCTGTCCTAAATGGCTTACCCCTTATCCTTAGACTGTGACCCCTGGTTCTGGACTTCCCCAACATCGGGAACATTCTTCCTGCATCTAACCTGTCCAATCCCGTCAGAATTTTATATGCTTCTATGAGATCCCCTTTCATTCCTCTAAATTCCAGTGAATATAAGCCTAGTCGATCCAGTCTTTCTTCATATGTCAGTCCTGCCATCCCGGGAATCAGTCTGGTGAACCTTCGCTGCACTCCCTCAATAGCAAGAATGTCCTTCCTCAGATTAGGAGACCAAAACTGAACACAATATTCCAGGTGAGGCCTCACCAAAGCCCTGTACAAGTGCAGTAAGACCTCCCTGCTCCTATACTCAAATCCTCTCGCCATGAAGGCCAACATGCCATTTGCTTTCTTCACCGCCTGCTGTACCTGCATGCCAACTTTCAATGACTGATGAACCGTGACACCCAGGTCTTGTTGCACCTCCCCTTTTCCTAATCTGCCACCATTCAGATAATAATCTGCCTTCCTGTTTTTGCCACCAAAGTGGATAACCTCACATTTATCCACATTATACTGCATCTGCCATGCATTTGCCCACTCACCTAACCTGTCCAAGTCATCCTGCAGCCTCTTAGCGTCCTCCTCACAGCTCACACCGCCACCCAGCTTAGTGTCATCTGCAAACTTGGAGATATTACACTCAATTCCATTGTCTAAATCATTAATATATATTGTAAAGAGCTGGGGTCCCAGCACTGAGCCCTGCAGCACTCCACTAGTCACTGCCTGCCATTCTGAAAAGGACCCATTTATTCCCACTCTTTGCTTCCTGTCTGCCAACCAGTTCTCTATCCATGTCAATGCATTACCCCCAATACCATGTGCTTTAATTTTGCACACTAATCTCTTGTGTGGGACCTTATCAAAAGCCTTTTGAAAGTCCAAATACACCACATCCACTGGTTCTCCCTTATCCACTCTACTAGTTACATCCTCAAAAAACTCTAGAAGATTTGCCGAGCATGATTTCCCTTTCATAAATCCATACTGACTTGGACCGATCCTGTCACTGCTTTCCAAATGCGCTGCTATTTCATCTTTAATAATTGATTCCAACATTTTCCCCACTACTGATGTCAGGCTAACCGGTCTATAATTACCCGCTTTCTCTCTCCCTCCTTTTTTAAAAAGTGGTGTTACATTAGCTATCCTCCAGTCCATAGGAACTGATCCAGAGTCCATGGAATGTTGGAAAATGTTCACCAATGCATCCACTATTTCTGGGGTCACTTCCTTAAGTACTCTGGGATGCAGACTATCAGACCCTGGGGATTTATCGGCCTTCAATCCCATCAATTTCCCTAACACCATTTCCTGACTAATAAGGATTTCTTTCAGTTCCCCCTTCTCGTTAGACCCTCGTTCCCCAATATTTGTGGAAGATCATTTTTGTCTTCCTTAGTGAAGACAGAACCAAAGTATTTGTTCAGTTGGTCTGCCATTTCCTTGTTCACCATTATAAATTCACCTGATCCTGACTGCAAGGGACCTACATTTGTCTTCACTAATCTTTTTCTCTTCACATATCTACAGAAGCTTTTGCAGTCAGTTTTTATGTTCCCTGCAAGCTTACTCTCATAGTCTATTTTCCCCCTCCCAATTAAACTCTTAGTCCTCCTCCGCTGAATTCTAAATTTCTCCCAGTCCTCAGGTTTGCTGCTTTTTCTGGCCAATTTATATGCCTCTGCTTTGGATTTAACACTATCCTTAATTTCCCTTGTTAGCCACGGTTGAGTCACCTTCCCCGTTTTATTTTTACGCCAGACAGGGCTGTACAATTGTTGAAGTTCATCCATGTGATACTTGCCACTGTGCCCTGGATCCCATGGGCTTTTACTTTCGTGACCCTTCTGCCATGTGGGACCTTATCAAAAGCTTTGCTAAAGTCCATATACACTGCATCGCACGCACTGCCCTCATCGACCCCACTCAAAAAAGTCAATCAAGTTAGTCAGACAGGACCCTCCCTCAATAAATCCATGCCGACTGTCCTTGATTAATTTGTGTCTTTCTAAATGAAAATTTATCCTGTCCCTCAGGATTTTTTCCAATAAATTTCCCACCATTTTCCAATGGGAACAGTTTCTCTCTCTCTACTCTGTCCAGACCCCTCATGATTTTGAACACCTCGATCAAATCTGCCCTCAACCTTCTCTGCTCCAAGGAGAACAACCCCAGCTTCTCCAGTCTATCAATGTAACTGAAGACCCTCATCCCTGGAACCATTCTGGTCAATCTCCCTCTGCACCCTCTCTAAGGCCTTCACATCCTTCCTAAAGTGCGGGGCCCAGAATTGGACACAATACTCCAGTTAGGGCCAGACCAGTGTTTTATATAGGTTCATCATCATTTTCACACTTTTGTACTCTTATACCTCTATTTATGAAGCCCAGGATCCCACAATCCTTTTTAACTGCTTTCTCAATCTGCCCTGCCACCTTTAACGATTTATACACACATACCCACAGGTCTCTCTGTTCATGCACCTCCTGCAAGAATGTACCCTTTAGTTTATATTTTCTCTCCTCATTCTTTCTACCAAAATGCATCACTTCACACTTTTCTGCGTTAAATTTCATCTGCCTCGTGTCCGCCCATTTCACAAACCGGTCTGTCTTCCTGAAGTTTATCACTCTCCTCACTGTTCACTATAAACTTCCAAGTTTTGTCTCATCTGCAAATTTTGAATTTGTGCCCTGTACACCCATGTCCAGGTCATTAATATATATCAGGAAAAGCAGTGTTCCCAGTACCGACCCCTGGGGAACACCACTGTATACCTTCCTCCAGTCCGAGAAACAACTGTTCACCACTACTCCCCGTTTCCTGTCACTGAGCCAATCCCGTATCCAGGCTGACACTATCCCTTTTATTCCATGGGCTTCAACTTTGCTGGGAAGCCTATTATGTGGCACTTTGTTGAATGCCTTTTGGAAATCCATGTGCACCACGTCAACCGTATCACCCTCATCAACCCTCTCTGTTGCCTCATCAAAAAACTCCATCAAGTTAGTTAAACACGATTTGCCTTTAACAAATCCGTGCTGGCTTTCCTTAATTAATCCACACTTGTCCAAGTGATGGTTAACTTTGTGTCTGATCACTGCTTCTAAAAGTTTCCCCACTACTCGATGAGTACTTTGCATCAGTCTTCACCAAGGAAGAGAAAGTTTGTGTGTGTGTGTGTGACTGGGCATGTGACCCGTACTGAATCAACTAAAGCACATTACCCAGTCCCACAGAGCGCTGTTCCCCGATACTGCACCACTCCCTGCGCCCCGATACTGCACCACTCCCTGCGCCCCGACAATGCACCACTCCCTGCGCCCCGACAATGCACCACTCCCTGCGCCCCGATACTGCACCACTCCCTGCGCCCCGATACTGCACCACTCCCTGCGCCCCGACAATGCACCACTTCCTGCGCCCCGACAATGCACCACTCCCTGCGCCCCGACAATGCACCACTCCCTGCGCCCCGATACTGCACCACTCCCTGCGCCCCGACAATGCACCACTCCCTGCGCCCCGACAATGCACCACTCCCTGCGCCCCGACAATGCACCACTCCCTGCGCCCCGACAATGCACCACTCCCTGCGCCCCGACAATGCACCACTCCCTGCGCCCAGATACTGCACCACTCCCTGCGCCCAAATACTGCACCACTCCCTGCGCCCCGATACTGCACCACTCCCTGCGCCCCGATACTGCACCACTCCCTGTGCCCCGACAATGCACCACTCCCTGCGCCCCGATACTGCACCACTCCCTGCGCCCCGACAATGCACCACTCCCTGCGCCCCAACAATGCACCACTCCCTGCACCCAGATACTGCACCACTCCCTGCACCCCGATACTGCATCACTCCCTGCTCCCCGATACTTCACCACTCACTACGCCCCGATACTGCACCACTCCCTGCGCCCCGATACTGTACCACTCCTTACCTGTAACATTTATTTGGAGGAGATTTGATCCAGAACTGGATGTGGGACAAGCAGTCTGACAATTTAGAGACCGTGGAGGGGTATAGAGAAGTGGGGGTGAGGTAGAGCTGGGTGTCATCAGCGTACATGTGGAAACTGACGCTGTGTTTCCGGATGATGTCACCAAGGGGCAGCATGTAGATGGGAAATAGGAGGGGCCAAGGATAGATCCTTGGGGGATGGGGTGAGCTGACCTACACTGGCTCCCGGTCCAGCATTAATCTTAAAATTCTCATCCTTATTTTCAAATCCCTCCATGGCCTCGCCTCCGCCTATCGCTGCAACCTCCTCCAGCCCCACAAACCCCCACCCCGAGATCTCTGCACTCCTCCAATTCTGGCCACTTGTGCATCCCTGATTATAATCACTTTACCATCGGTGGCCGTGCCTTCAGCTGCATGGGCCCCAAGCTCTGGAACTCCCTCCCTAAGCCTCTCCGCCTCTCTCTCCTCCTTTACAATGCTCCATAAAACTTACCTCTTTGAACAAGTTTTCTAATTTGTGCTTATGTGGCTCGCTTTTGAATTTTCTCCAATAATGCTCCTGTGAAGCGTCTTGGTATGTTTTACTGCACTGTCGGAGGGGCAGTACTGAGGGAGCGCCGCACTGTCGGAGGGGCAGTACTGAGGGAGCCCCGCACTGTCGGAGGGGCGGTACTGAGGGAGCGCCGCACTGTCGGAGGGGCGGTACTGAGGGAGCGCCGCACTGTCGGAGGGGCGGTACTGAGGGAGCGCCGCACTGTCGGAGGGGCGGTACTGAGGGAGCGCCGCACTGTCGGAGGGGCAGTACTGAGGGAGCACCGCACTGTCGGAGGGGCAGTACTGAGGGAGTGCCGCACTGTCGGAGGGACAGTACTGAGGGAGTGCTGCACTGTCGGAGGGGTAGTACTGAGGGAGTGCTGCACTGTCGGAGGGGCAGTACTGAGGGAGTGCCGCACTGTCGGAGGCGCCCTCTTTCAGATGAGACGTTAAAGCGAGGTCCCGTGTGCTCTCTCAGGTGGATGTAAAAGTTTCTGTGGCGCTACATTAAAACAGTGACTGCACTTCAAAAAGTACTTCATTGGCTGTAAAGCGCTTTGGGAGGTCCGGAGGTTGTGAAGGACACTGTAGAAATGCAAGTCTGTCTTTATTTAACGGCGGGTGAAGTGAGAGATAATCAATCCCCGTTTCAGAATGGAAAAGTGCTGGCTGTCGGAGTGACAGACCCCTGACCTGCCAGCAAACCATTCTCTTGTTTTATTGCCTGCACCAACCTGACATGTCAGTGTAGATATTCCAATCAGCGGAGCATTAACAGCACCAATAACCCATTTATTATAACGTGTTGCCACCGGTTTTAAATCTACGCTGAATGCAATGTCTGCGCTGCAAGTGATAAATCTCCACGTGCAGACTAACCTTTCACCATCTGTACACTCTCCACACTGCACATACTTAACATCTAACGCAACAACCTGCATTTATATAGCCGCTTTCACCACCTCAGGGTGTCCCAAAACGCTTTACAGCCAATGAAGTACTTTTGGAGTCACTGTTGTAATGTGGGAAATGCAGCAGACAATTTGCGCACAGCAAGCTCCCCAAAAACAGCAATTAAACTGGTCTGTTTTAGGTGTTGGTTGATATCACTGTAACCTCATCCAGCCCTCCAATCCTCTGAGATTTCAGTGCTCCTCCTGTCTGGACTCCTGCACATCTCTCAAATTCGTCACTCCTCTATTGGTAGCCGTGCCTTCAGCTGCCTGGGCCCCAAGCTCTGGACCTCTTCTTTAACATCCACCTGAGAGAACAGTTGGTGCCTCGGTTTAACATCTCATCCAAAAGACGGCCCCTCCAACAGTGCAGCATTCCCTTAGTACTGTCCCTCCGACAGTGCGGCGCTCCCTCAGTACTGCACCTCCGACAGTGCGGCACTCCCTCAGTACTGCCCCTCCGACAGTGCGGCGCTCCCTCAGTACTGCCCCTCCGACAGTGCGGCGCTCCCTCAGTACTGCCCCTCCGACAGTGCAGCGCTCCCTCAGTACTGCCCCTCCGACAGTGCGGCACTCCCTCAGTACTGCCCCTCCGACAGTGCGGCGCTCCCTCAGTACTGCCCCTCCGACAGTGCAGCGCTCCCTCAGTACTGCCCCTCCGACAGTGCGGCGCTCCCTCAGTACTGCCCCTCCGACAGTGCGGCGCTCCCTCAGTACTGCCCCTCCGACAGTGCGGCACTCCCTCAGTACTGCACCTCCGACAGTGCGGCACTCCCTCAGTACTGCCCCTCCGACAGTGCGGCACTCCCTCAGTAATGCTCCTCCGACAGTGCGGCGCTCCCTCAGTACTGCCCCTCCGACAGTGCGGCACTCCCTCAGTACTGCACCTCCGACAGTGCGGCACTCCCTCAGTACTGCCCCTCCGACAGTGCGGCACCCCCTCAGTACTGCCCCTCCGATAGTGTGGCACTCCCGCAGTATTGCCCCTCCGACAGTGCGGCGCTCCCTCAGTACTGTCCCTCCGACAGTGCAGCACTCCCTCAGTACTGTCCCTCCGACAGTGCGGTGCTCCCTCAGTACTGCCCCTCCGACAGTGCGGCACCCCCTCAGTATTGCCCCTCCGACAGTGCGGGGCTCCCTCAGTACTGCCCCTCCGACAGTGCGGCACTCCCTCAGCACTGCCCCTCCGACAGTGCGGCACCCCCTCAGTATTGCCCCTCCGACAGTGCGGGGCTCCCTCAGGACTGCCCCTCCGACAGTGCGGCACTCCCTCAGCACTGCCCCTCCGACAGTGCGGCACTCCCTCAGTACTGCCCCTCCGACAGTGCGGCACCCCCTCAGTACTGCACTGGGAGGGTCAGCCTCGGTTTTATGCTCATGTCTCTGGAGTGGAACTTGAACCCAGGACCTTCTGACTCAGAGGTTCGAGTGTGACGCACTGAGCCACGGCTGGCTCACCCTAGCGACCGGAGCACAGGGCTAGGCCACACGGCCCATCGGAGCGGTCTGATTGCCCTTAAACTGGAGCTGCCTGTCCCACACCACAGAGACGTTTCTTGGGTCCAGAACCCGACAGCGGACTGATTAAGTTTGCAGATGATGCCTGACTGGGGTTTGTGACCGTGGATCAGTAAAAGCAAGCAGGGACCGATACAAGGCGTTGGATATGTGGATGGCCCTGCCCAGGCGGGTGTAAAGGGTCTTGTGATTCTATTGCATAAAGAGCAAGGGGGAGTTTTCCCCGGTTCCTGACCAATATTTATCGCTCAACACCAACAACTTGCATTTATATAGCGCCTTTAACGTCGTAAAACATCCCAAGGCGCTGCACAGGAGCAATTATCAAACAAAAATTGACACCGAGCCACAGAAGGAAGTATTAGGACAGGCTTGGTCAGAGCGGTGGGTTTTATGGAGCATATTAAAGGAGGAGAGAGAGGCGGAGAGGTTTCGGGAGGGTGTTCCAGTGTCCTGGGCCCAATATTTATCCCCCAATCAACATCACTAAAACAGATTATCTGACCATTATCACATTGCTGTGTGTGGGAGCTTGCTGTGCGCAAATTGGCTGCTGCGTTTCCCACATTACAACAGTGACTACACTCCAAAAGTACTTCATTGGCTGTAAAGCGCTTTGGGACACCTCAAGTTGTGAAAGGCGCTATATAAATGCAAGTCTTTTTTTTATCTCCTTCATAAGGTGCTGCACCGAGCTCAGACCCGGAACTCTGTGTGTGGGGGAGGGCGGGGGAGGGAGAGGGGTTGGCAGTGAGCGGGGGTGGGAGGGGGGTGAGGGAGCTCTGTGTCGGGGGAGGTGTCAGTGCGAAGGCACGCGGAGGTGGGCCCACTTGGACGGGAGTTTCCTTTCTCAAGCTTTGTCTGATTCCAACAATTGGCGCTGCTCTCCTTCAGTCCGAGCGCACTGACTGGGAGCAGGGATTGCTGAGTGAACCACACCAACCGAGCCAGGCCCACATTCTCCCCACACGCACAGCTTCGCCAAGTCATCCCCATGGAAATTGCTTCCGTTTTGTTTTGCTTTCATAACAACATATTTCTCGCTTTAAAAAGCCATCACATTTCCTGGGCAGGACCAGTAATGTCTCATCGTCCTGAGCAAGATTCAAAAACACATCAGCCCAAGTGTACTCCAACCGTGAAATTAAAGTTCAAAGCGACTGATGTAAAATTGCAGGCGATTGTTCACATGGCTCAGTGGGCAGCACTCTCATCCCCGAGTCAGTATGTTGTGGGTTCAAGTCCCACTCCTGAGATTGAGCACAAAATCCAGGCTGATACTCCCAGTGCAGTACTGAGGGAGCGCCGCACTGTCGGAGGGACAGTACTGAGGGAGCGCCGCACTGTCGGAGGGGCAGTACTGAGGGAGCGCCGCACTGTCGGAGGGGCAGTACTGAGGGAGCGCCGCACTGTCGGAGGGGCAGTACTGAGGGAGCGCCGCACTGTCGGAGGGGCAGTACTGAGGGAGCGCCGCACTGTCGGAGGGGCAGTACTGAGGGAGCGCCGCACCGTCGGAGGGGCAGTACTGAGGGAGCGCCGCACTGTCGGAGGGGCAGTACTGAGGGAGCGCCGCACTGTCGGAGGGGCAGTACTGAGGGAGCGCCGCACTGTCGGAGGGGCAGTACTGAGGGAGTGCCACACTGTCGGAGGGGCAGTACTGAGGGAGCACCGCACTGTCGGAGTGGCAGTACTGAGGGAGCGCCGCACTGTCGGAGGGGCAGTACTGAGGGAGCGCCGCACTGTCGGAGGGGCAGTACTGAGGGAGCGCCGCACTGTCGGAGGGGCAGTACTGAGGGAGCGCCGCACTGTCGGAGTGGCAGTACTGAGGGAGCGCCGCACTGTCGGAGGGGCAGTACTGAGGGAGCGCCGCACTGTCGGAGGGGCAGTACTGAGGGAGCGCCGCACTGTCGGAGTGGCAGTACTGAGGGAGCGCCGCACTGTCGGAGGGGCAGTACTGAGGGAGCGCCGCACTGTCGGAGGGGCAGTACTGAGGGAGCGCCGCACTGTCGGAGGGGCAGTACTGAGGGAGCGCCGCACTGTCGGAGGGGCAGTACTGAGGGAGCGCCGCACTGTCGGAGGGGCAGTACTGAGGGAGCGCCGCACTGTCGGAGGGGCAGTACTGAGGGAGCGCCGCACTGTCGGAGGGGCAGTACTGAGGGAGCGCCGCACTGTCGGAGGGGCAGTACTGAGGGAGCGCCGCACTGTCGGAGGGGCAGTACTGAGGGAGCGCCGCACTGTCGGAGGGGCAGTACTGAGGGAGCGCCGCACTGTCGGAGGGGCAGTACTGAGGGAGCGCCGCACTGTCGGAGGGGCAGTACTGAGGGAGCGCCGCACTGTCGGAGGGGCAGTACTGAGGGAGCGCCGCACTGTCGGAGGGGCAGTACTGAGGGAGCGCCGCACTGTCGGAGGGGCAGTACTGAGGGAGTGACGCACTGTCGGAGGGGCAGTACTGAGGGAGCGCCGCACTGTCGGAGGGGCAGTACTGAGGGAGCGCCGCACTGTCGGAGGGACAGTACTGAGGGAGCGCCGCACTGTCGGAGGGGCAGTACTGAGGGAGCGCCGCACTGTCGGAGGGACAGTACTGAGGGAGCGCCGCACTGTCGGAGGGGCAGTACTGAGGGAGCGTCGCACTGTCGGAGGGACAGTACTGAGGGAGTGCCGCACTGTCGGAGGGGCAGTACTGAGGGAGCGCCGCACTGTCGGAGGGGCAGTACTGAGGGAGCGCCGCACTGTCGGAGGGGCAGTACTGAGGGAGCGCCGCACTGTCGGAGGGGCAGTACTGAGGGAGTGCCGCACTGTCGGAGGGGCAGTACTGAGGGAGGGCCGCACTGTCAGAGGGGCAGTACTGAGGGAGTGCCGCACTGTCGGAGGGGCAGTACTGAGGGAGTGCCGCACTGTCGGAGGGGCAGTACTGAGGGAGTGCCGCACTGTCGGAGGGGCAGTACTGAGGGAGTGCCGCACTGTCGGAGGGGCAGTACTGAGGGAGCGCCGTCTTTCGGATGAGGCATTAAACCGAGGCCCCATCTGTTCTCTCAGCTGGGCATGAAAGATTCCATGGCCACTATTTCGAAGAAGAGCAGGTGAGTTATCCCTGGTGCTCCTGGCCAATATTTATCCCTCAATATATCCATAAATCACTGAAAACAGATTATTGGTCATTATCCCTCAGCACGGCACTGAGAGTGTCAGTCTGTATTTTTCAGCTGGAAGTCCCTCGAGTGGGACATGAACCTAGAACCCTTTCACTCAGAGGCGAGAGAGTGACCCACTGTGCCAGAACCTACGTTCCCGGGACCTCCCGCGCAGTCAGTGCGGAAAACCCCACATGCACGATATTTGGAACGGGCCACGAGCCCTAAAACCGAAACGAGAACGAACATTGGTCGGAGGCCCTTCCAGGATTAGCACCTCCCCCGCTTTGTATTGTGCCATGTCCAGACCGGGGTCAAACAGGGCTGCTTCATCGCCCCAACCCTCTTCTCAATCTTCCTCGCTGCGATGCTCCACCTCACACTCAACAAGCTCCCCGCTGGAGTGGGACTAAACTACAGAACCAGTGGGAACCTGTTCAATCTTCGCCATCTCCAGGCCAGGTCCAAGACCACCCCAACCTCTGTCGTCGAGCTACAGTACGCGGACGACGCCTGCGTCTGTACACATACAGAGGCTGCACTCCAGGACGTATTTACTGAGGTGTACGAAAGCATGGGCCTTACGCTAAATATCAGTAAGACAAAGGTCCTCCACCAGCCTGTCCTCACCGCACAGCACTGCCCCCCAGTCACCAAGATCCACGGCGCGGCCCTGGACACCGTGGACCACTTCCCCTATCTCGGGAGCCTCTTATCAACAAGAGCAGGCATCGACGACGAGATCCAACACCGCCTCCAGTGCGCCAGTGCAGCCTTCGGCCACCTGAGGAAGAGAGTGTTTGAAGACCAGGCCCTCAAATCCACCACCAAGCTCACGGTCTACAGGGCTGTAGTAATACCCGCCCTCCTGTATGGCTCAGAGACATGGACCATGTACAGTAGACACCTCAAGTCGCTGGAGAAATACCACCAACAATGTCTCCACAGGATCCCCTGGGAGGACAGACGCACCAACGTTAGCGTCCTCGACCAGGCCAACATCCCCAGTATCGAAGCACTGACCACACTCGATCAGCTCCGCTGGGCAGGCCACATAGTTTGCATGCCAGATACAAGACTCCCAAAGCAAGCACTTTACTCGGAGCTCCTTCACGGCAAACGAGCCAAAGGTGGACAGAGGAAACGTTACAAGGACACCCTCAAAGCCTCCCTGATAAAGTGCAACACCCCCACCGACACCTGGGAGTCCCTGGCCAAAGACCAGTCCGCCCTAAGTGGAGGAAGTGCATCCTGAAGGGCGCTGAGCACCTCGAGTCTCATCGCCGAGAGCATGCAGAAACCAAGCGCAGGCAGCGGAAGGAGCGTGCGGCAAACCAGTCCCACCCACCCCTTCCCTCAACCACTGTCTGCCCCACCTGTGACAGGGACTGTGGCTCTCGAATCGGACTGTTCAGCCACCTGAGAACTCATGTTAAGAGTGGAAGCCAGTCTTCCTCGATTGCGAGGGACTGCCTATGGTGATGATGGTGTGCCTGTAATGGTTTCCCTTGGTTCCCAGGAGCAGCAAGGTGTCATGCCAGACATTGGAGCAGGGACCGAGAGTGGGTCCCTCACTCACCGCTCCATTACACGCTGTTTTATTGGAATTCATTACATTGCGCTGTAGAATTTGAGTTGTGTGTGTGCGGGAAATAACTGCATTGGCTGTGTCCAGATCACAGCAACATTGATTTTAACTTTTCTGGTATGTAACTTCTTTCATTATGAATCTGCTTGCTTATTGATCACACTCAGATGGACTGGCTGCTTGCTGAGAGGCACCACGGGAGGCAAACTGATACACTCCCAAAGTCCAGGCTTTCTCTGCTCTCACACGGTCCATTGCACAGCTAATTAAAATGGGGAAAAAAATAAACCACAATGGTTGTGGTTGTTGGAGGCCAATCATCCCAGCCCCAGGGCAGCCTCAGGGCAGTGTCCTAGGCCCAGCCATCTTCATCAATGACCTTCCCTCCGTCATTTTGACAGGATTGGACAGGTTAGATGCAGGAAGAATGTTCCCGATGTTGGGGAAGTCCAGAACCAGGGGTCACAGTCTAAGGATAAGGGGTAGGCCATTTAGGACCGAGATGAGGAGAAACTTCTTCACCCAGAGAGTGGTGAACCTGTGGAATTCTCTACCACAGAAAGTTGTTGAGGCCAATTCACTAAATATATTCAAAAGGGAGTTAGATATGGCCCTTACAGCTAAAGGGATCAAGGGGGTATGGAGGGAAAGCAGGAATGGGGTACTGAGGTGAATGATCTGCCATGATCATATTGAATGGTGGTGCAGGCTCGAAGGACTGAATGGCCTACTCCTGCACCTATTTTCTATGTTTCTATGTTTCTATAAGGTCAGAAGTGGGGATGTTCGCTGGTGACTGCACAGTGTTCAGTTCCATTCACAACTCCTCAGATAATGGAGCAGTCCGTGCCCGCATACAGCAAGACCTGGACAACATTCAGGCTTGGGCTGATAAGTGGCGAGTAACATTCGCACCACACAAGTGCCAGGCAATGACTATCGCCAACAACCGAGAGTTTAACCACCTCCTCATGACATTCAACAGCATTACCATCGCCGAATCCCCCACCATCAACATCCTGGGGGTCACCATTGACCAGGAACTTCACTGGACCAGCCACATAAATACTGTGGCTACAAGAGCGGGTCAGAGGCTGGGTATTCTGCGGTGAGTGTCTCACCTCCTGACTCCCCAAAGCCTTTCCACCATCTACAAGGCACAAGTCAGGAGTGTGATGGAATACTCTCCACTTGCCTGGATGAGTGCAGCTCCAACAACACTCGAGAAGCTCGACACCATCCAGGACAAAACAGCCGCTTGATTGACACCCCATCCACCACCTTCAACATTCACTCCCTCCACCACCGGCGCCTCCTGGCTGCAGTGTGCACCATCTACAAGATGCACTGCAGCAACTCGCCAAGGCTTCTTCGGCAGCACCTCCCAAACCCACGACCTCTACCCCCTAGAAGGACAAGGGCAGCAGGCGCATGGGAACACCACCACCTCCACGTTCCCCTCCCAGTCACACACCATCCTGACTGGGAAATATATCGGCCGTTCCTTCATCGTCGCTGGGTCACAATCCTGGAACTCCCTCCCTAACAGCACTGTGGGAGCACCTTCACCACACGGACTGCAGCGGTTCAAGAAGGCGGCTCACCACCACCTTCTCGAGGGGCAATTAGGGATGGGCAATAAATGCTGGCCTTGCCAGCGACGGCCACATCCCAGGAACTAATTGTTAAAAAACTGATATCGAAACAGAAAATGTTGGCAGTACATAATTGCTCCCTCAGCATCCTCTCCGTTACCTCGGGGAGGAAGTGATGCTCCAGTTGTACAGAGCTCGGGTCAAACCCCCATCCGGAGTCACTGCGTCAGTCCTGGGCCCACCCCCCAGGGAGGGTACATCGGCCTCGGAGGGGGAGCAGCGCAGGTTCCCCAGAATGGTCCCGGGGGTAAAAGGGGTAAATTATGCAGACAGGTTGCAGAGACTGGGTCTGTATTCCCTCGAGTGTAGAAGGCAAAGGGGCGATCTAATCGAGGGGTTTAAGGTGGGGGGGGGGGGGGGAAGAGTCTAGAACAAGGGGCGTACCCTTAAAATCAGAGCCAGGCCCAGGGGTGATGTCAGGAAGCACTTCTTCACATTGAATGAGTGGGTAGGGTCTGTGATAGGGGAGAGTGAACATGGGTTGTGGGAGGGGATTGAATGGGTGGGGAGAGTAATCGGGGAGTGTGACTATGGGCTGTGGGAGGGGATTGAATGGGTGGGGAGAGTGATAGGGGAGTGTGACCATGGGCTGTGGGAGGGGATTGAATGGGTGGGGAGAGTGATAGGGGAGATTGAACATGGGCTGTGGGAGGGGATTGAATGGGTGGGGAGAGTGATAGGGGAGATTGAACATGGGCTATGGGAGAGGATTGAATGGATGGGGAGAGTGATAGGGGAGATTGAACATGGGCTGTGGGAGGAGATTGAATGGATGGGGAGAGGAGAGAGTGAACATGGGCTGTGGGAGGAGATTGAATGGATGGGGAGAGGAGAGAGTGAACATGGGCTGTGGGAGGAGATTGAATGGGTGGGGAGAGTGATAGGGGAGATTGAACATGGGCTGTGGGAGGGGATTGAATGGGTGGGGAGAGTGATAGGGGAGTGTGTCCATGGGCTATGGGAGAGGATTGAATGGATGGGGAGAGTGATAGGGGAGATTGAACATGGGCTGTGGGAGGAGATTGAATGGGTGGGGAGAGTGATAGGGGAGATTGAACATGGGCTGTGGGACCACGCAGCCCTGGTGGCTATCAGAGGGCATGCAGTGTGCGCAGCGGCCCCCTGCGTTAACAAAAGGGGAGGGGCATTGAATGGTGGAGCACGCGACATTGCAACCCGGGCGCAGGAAGTCCGCCCCCAAACGGGGCGCAGGGCAAGTTTGGCCCCACTGTCTCGGTTCCACTGCCTGTAACGCCTGCTCCCGACAATCTGTAACCCTCCTGGGCCTCAGCATCTGTGAACATCAAGCTTCAGCAAACTCGCTTCCTGCTGACTGCAAAATAAACAGCAATGACCGAGAAAAGTCCATCGGCCCAACATTCAATCTCCCACAGCCCATGGTCACACTCCCCTATCACACACTCTCCCCACCCACTCAATCTGCTGAGAAATGTTCTCAGTAATATTTCCTGATCCCCGACAGCAATCAAACTATGCTCAAAAATACCCCCCCATCCTTCTACAATTGCCTTGCTGTTTCTGATCCATGCAGGGGATAGGTTGAGAGTGGCAAAGGTGTTTTGAGCTACTTGCCCTCACACTGTTGCTGTAACATGGCTCAGTCTCACACACGCCCCTCCCACAGCCCATGGACACACTCTGCTCTGCTAAGAATGCAGCCAAGCTCAGACTGGGTACCCACAGAGCACAGTTATACTGCTGACTGCGCATCTCTCTACGTGATATTCAGGTGACCAATAAAGGAGGGAGAATCTTCGCAACGTCTACAAAGCTCCACATCATGGGTTAACTATAATCCGATTTCCCTGCTCTCTCCGTCTGCCTTTTAATATTTTTCTTCAAGGGCTTGTCTAATTCCCTTTTAAATGCCGTGAATGACTTGACTTCAATATCCCTTGTGGCAATATATTCCAAGTTCAAATAATCCTTTGAGTGAAAAAAATTCCTCCAATCTCCCCCATTATACTGCTGGAGCTAATCCTGAATTCCTGCTCTCTGGCTACTGATTGAGCAGCCAACGCCCATAATCTCAGCATTTACTTTGTGACTGGCTCACAGAGCTCTGAACACTTCGATTGGATTCCATAGCCCTTTCTGCTTCAGCAAATACCGCTCCACTTTTCAAGTTTCTCATTATATCTTCCATCCCGAGAATTTACATCGCCTCTTTTCCTGGGCTCGGACATCCCTTCCACCACAGAGCTCCACTCCCTGAACCGTTACTTTAATATCGGAGGGCCAGTGGGATAGGGAATTGGAACGGGGCTGGGGGTGGAGGCACAATCAGTAATGGGAGTGAGAAAGCAGGTAACTGTAGGGCAATAAGTGTGAGGGGGACAGAGAGAGTAAGGGGGAGGGTGAGAGTGAGGGGGAGAGAGAGAGGGGGAGAGGGCGGGGGAGAGGGGGAGTGAGAGGGAGAGGGAGGGGGAAGAGTGAGGGGGAGAGGGGGAGAGTGAGGGGGAGAGGGGGAGAGTGAGGGGGAGAGTGAGTGGGAGAGTGAGAGGGGGAGGGGGGGAGAGGGAGGAGGAAAGTGAGGGGGAGTGAGGGGGAGAGGGGGAGGAGGGGAGTGAGGGGGAGGAGGGGAGGGAGAGGGAGAGAGTGAGGGGGGAGGGGGAGAGTGAGGGGGAGAGGGGGAGTGAGGGGAAGAGTGAGGGGGAGAGGGAGGGGGAGAGTGAGGGGGAGAGGGAGGGGGAGAGTGAGGGGGAGAGGGAGGGGGAGAGTGAGGGGGAGAGGGAGGGGGAGAGTGAGGGGGAGAGTGAGGGGGAGAGGGAGGGGGAGAGTGAGGGGGAGAGTGGGAGAGTGAGGGTGAGGGGGAGGGAGAGTGAGGGGGAGGGGGAGTGAGGGGGGAGGAAGAGTGAGGGAGAGGGGTAGAGTGAGGGAGAGGGGAGAGTGAGGGGGAGGGGGAGAGTGAGGGGGAGGGGGAGAGTGAGGGGGAGGGGGAGAGAGTGAGGGGGGGGGGAGAGTGAGGGGGAGAGGGAGAGGGAGAGAGTGAGGGGGGAGGGGGAGAGTGAGGGGGAGAGGGAGGGAGAGGGGAGAGGGGAGAGAGTGAGGGGGGAGGGGGAGAGTGAGGGGGGAGGGGGAGAGTGAGGGGGGAGGGGGAGAGTGAGGGGGGAGGGGGAGAGTGAGGGGGGAGGGGGAGAGTGAGGGGGGGAGGGGGAGAGTGAGGGGGGGGAGGGGAGAGTGAGGGGGGGAGGGGGAGAGTGAGGGGGGGAGGGGGAGAGTGAGGGGGGGAGGGGGAGGGGGAGGAGGGGGAGGGGGAGGGGAGAGTGAGGGGGACGGGAGAGGAGGGGGAGAAGGAGGGGGAGGGGAGAGGGAGGGGGAGGGGGAGGGGAGAGGGAGGGGGAAAGGAGGGGGAGAGGGGGAGAGGGGAGTGAGGGGGAGTGGGTAGTGAGGGTGAGAGTGAGGGGGGAGTGAGGGGGAGCAGGGGAGTGAGGGAGAGGGGGTGAGGGAGAGGGGAGAGTGAGGGGGGAGGGAGAGTGTGGGGGGAGGGAGAGTGAGGGGGAGGGAGAGTGAGGGGGAGGGAGAGTGAGGGGAGGGAGAGTGAGGGGGAGGGGGGAGTGAGAGTGAGGGAGAGGGGGAGAGTGAGGGGGAGGGGGAGGAGAGAGTGAGGGGGAGAGGGAGAGGGAGTGAGGGGGAGAGGGAGAGTGAGGGGGAGGGGGAGGGGGCAGGGGAGAGAGGGAGAGAGGGGAGAGGGAGAGTGAGGGGGAGAGGAAGGGTGGGGGGGTGGAGAGTGAGGGGAGAGGGAGAGTGAGGGGGAGAGGGAGAGTGAGGGGGAGAGGGAGGGGGAGGGGGCGGGGGAGTGAGGGGGAGGGGGAGGGGAGTGGAGAGGGGTGAGAGGGAGAGGGAGAGTGAGGGGGAGAGTGAGGGGGAGGGAGAGTGAGGGGGAGAGGGAGGGGGCGGGGGAGTAAGGGGGAGAGGGAGGGGGAGGGGGTGTGAGGGGGAGAGGGAGGGGGAGGGGGCGGGGGAGTGAGGGGGAGGGGGTGTGAGGGGGAGAGGAAGGGGCAATGTGAGAGTGAGGGGGGAGGGCGTGGGAGAGGAACAGGAGGGGGAATGGGCTGTTTGAAATATCATAACAATCATCAAAACCAGGAATTTACAATGTGTCCGGGGTCCGGATTGAATGGGGTAGTTCCAGCTTTACGCCAGACTAGAGACGTTTTACATCCAATCAGAACGGAAAGTGATGTGAGACCATCTTTAATTTCATTCATTCTCAGGATATGGGCGTCGCTGGCCAAGGCCGGCATTTATTGCCCATCCCTAATTGCCCCTTGAGAAGGTGGTGGTGAGCCGTTTCTTGAACCGCTGCAGTCCGTGTGGTGAAGGTGCTCCCACAGTGCTGTTAGGGAGGGAGTTCCAGGATTGTGACCCAGCGACGATGAAGGAATAGCGAACACTGTGCAGTCATCAGTGAACATCCCCACTTCTGACCTTATGATGGAGGGAAGGTCATTGATGAAGCAGCTGAAGATGGCTGGGCCTAGGACACTGCCCGGAGGAACTCCTGCAGCGATGTCCTGGGGCTGCGATGATTGACCTCCAACCACCACAACCATCTTCCTGTGTGCTCGGTATGACTCCAGCCAGAGCGAGAGTTTTCCCCCTGATTCCCATTGACATAGCTTTTACTCGGGCTCCTTGATGCCACACTCGGTCAAATGCTGCCCTGATGTTGAGGGCACTCACTCTCACCTCACCTCTGGAATTCAGCTCTTTTGTCCATGTTTGGACCAAGGCTGTAACGCGGTCTGGAGCCGAGTGGTCCTGGCAGAACCCAAACTGGGCATCAGTGAGCAGGTTACTGGTGAGTAAGTGCTGCTTGATAGCACTGTTGGTGACATCTTGCATCAGTTTGCTGATGATTGAGAGTAGACTGGGGCGGTAATTGGCCGGATTTGTCCTACCTTTTGTGGACAGGACATATCTGGGCAGTTTTGCACATTGTCAGGTAGATGCCAGTGTTGTGGCTGTACTGGAACAGCTCGGCTAGAGACGCGGCTAGTTCTGGAGCACAAGTCTTCAGCACGATAGCCGGGATGTTGCCAGGGCCCATAGCCTTTGCTGTATCCAGTGCGCTCGGCCGTTTCTTAATATCACATGGAGTGAATCCAATTGGCTGAAGACTGGCTTCTGTGATGGTGGGGACCTCAGGAGGAGGCCGATATGGATCATTCACTTGGCACGTCTGGCTGAGGATGGTTACAAACACTTCCGCTTTGTTTTTTGCTCTCGCGTGCTGGGCTCCGCCATCATTGAGGGATGGGGATATTCATGGAGCCTCCTCCTCCCGTTCGTTGTTTAATGGTCCACCACCATTCACAACTGGATGTGGCAGGACTGCAGAGCTTTGATCTGATCTGCTGGTTGTGGGATCGCTTAGCTCTGTCTATAGCATGCTGTTTCTGCTGTTTAGCATGCATGTAGTCATGTGTTGCAGCTTCCCCAGGTTGGTACCTCATGTTTAGGTGTGCCTGGTGCTGCTCCTGGCATGCTCTTGGGGAGGACGAGGTCAAGTAGGTTTTTCCCTGGTGTTGGTTCTCTCACCACCTGCCGCAGGCCCAGTCTGGCAGCTGTGTCCCTCAGGACTCGGCCAGCTCGGTCAGTAGTGGTGCTACCGAGCCACTCATGGTGATGGACATTGAAGTCCCCCACCCAGAGTACATTCTGTGCCCCTGCTACCCTCAGTGCTTCTTCCAAATGGTGTTGAACATGGAGGAGCATTGATTCATCAGCTGAGGGAGGGCAGTCGGTGGTAATCAGCAGGAGGCTTCCTTGCCCATGTTTGACCTGAAGCCATGAGACTTCATGGGGTCCGGAGTCAATGTTGAGGACTCCCAGGGCCCCTCCCTCCCTCCCGTATACCACTGTGCCCCCTCGGGTGGGTCTGTCCTGCCGGTGGGACAGGACATAGCCAGGGATGGTGATGGAGGAGTCTGGGACATTGGCTGAAAGGTACGATTCGGTGAGTATGACTGTGTCAGGCTGGTGCTTGACCAGTCTGTGGGACTGCTCTCCCGATTTTAGCACAAGTCCCCAGCTATTAGTGAGGAGGACTTTGCCGGGTCGACTGGACTGGGTGCCGTTGTCATGTCCGTAGCCGGTGTTGAAGTTGATGCCGGTGTTCCTTCCGGTTTTATTCCTATTATTGTTTATTGTAGCGGTTTGGTAAGTGAGCGGCTCGCTGGGCCATTCCACGGGCAGTTAAAGAGACAACCACATCGCTGTGGGACTGGAGTCACGTATGGGCCAGACTGGGCAAGGGCGGCAGATTTCCTTCCCTAAAGGGCATTAGTGAACCCGATGGGTTTTTACAACAATCCGGTAGTTTCATGATCGCCATCACTGACACTGGCTTTATATTCCAGATTTATTTAATTCACCAAATTTAAATTCCCGAGGTGGCGCGGTGGGATTTAAACTCGTGTCTCGGATCATTAATCCGGGCCTCGGGATTACTGGCCCAGTGACAGCACCACTGAGCTCCCGTAGTGCTCCTGAAGGATGTCCCACGTTGGTCGATTCTCCTACACTCTGGTGACAGGTTAGTACAACACAAACGATTCTATATCAGCACAAGAGCGGTGATATAACTCCACCGATACTCACCCGCCATGGGCTCAGCTCACTTTCCCCAGTCCCCCTTTCCCCTCCATCCACAGCCTTTCAAACCCCAAGTTTCAGAGCCTCTGCACGGTTCAGACACTATTACACGTTAAATAAAGAAAGAACATGCATTTCTATCGCGCCTTTCACGACCTCAGGACGTCCCAACGAGCTTTACAGCCAATGAAGTACTTTTGGAGTGTAGTCACTGTTGTAATGTGGGAAATGCAGCAGCCAATCAGCGCACAGCAAGCTCCCACACACAGCAAAGTGATAACGGCCAGATAATCTGGTTTTCGTGATGTTGATTCAGGGATAAATATTGGCCCCAGGTCACTGGGGATAACGCCCCTGCTCTTCTCCAAAATAGTGCCCTGTGATCTTTTACATCCCGAGAGGGCGGACGGAGCCTCGGTTTAACGTCTCATCCGAAAGAGGGCACCGCCGACAGTGCAGCACTCCCTCAGTACTGCCCCTCCGACAGTGCGGCGCTCCCTCACTACCTCCTCTCCGTCAGTGCGGCGCTCCCTCACTACCTCCTCTCCGTCAGTACAGCGCTCCCTCAGTACTGCCCCTCCGACAGTGCTGCACTCCCTCAGTACTGCCCCTCCGACAGTGCAGCACTCCCTCAGTACTGCCCCTCCGACAGTGCAGCACTCCCTCAGTACTGCCCCTCCGACAGTGCAGCACTCCCTCAGTACTGCCCCTCCGACAGTGCAGCACTCCCTCAGTACTGCCCCTCCGACAGTACAGCACTCCCTCAGTACTGCCCCTCCGACAGTGCAGCACTCCCTCAGTACTGCCCCTCCGACAGTGCAGCACTCCCTCAGTACTGCCCCTCCGACAGTGCAGCACTCCCTCAGTACTGCCCCTCCGACAGTGCGGCACTCCCTCAGTACTGCCCCTCCGACAGTGCGGCGCTCCCTCAGTACTGCCCCTCCGACAGTGCAGCACTCCCTCAGTACTGCACTGGGAGCGTCAGCCTGTATTTTTGTGCTCAACTCTTTGAAGTGGGACTTGAACCCACGAACGTGTGACTCAGAGGTGAGAGTGCGACCCACTGAACCTTTTGTTCATGCCCCTCCTGGATTTAGTCCTGTTTCTGATGTTCCTGTTACATTGCGACTCCCTACAGTCGCAACAGGCTCAAGTTCAAAGAACTAATTCCAAAGCTTCTGCCATTCATGTGTACATATATTATACATTCTCCTTCCCATCTTTGTGCCATCAGTGTTGTGGCCAGTGCTTGATGTTGCACGCAGTATTGCTGTGCTCATGACCCCCTGCCGATGAGGCTCCAATCTCTAATCAATCTCCTGTAGGAACCAATTATCTCCTTGCCCTGCCTCCTGATGTTATCTTCACTGCAGGTCAATATTGCAGCAGAGAAAAAAGTAGTCAGTAATATTTCTCCCCCACCTGGGTTCGATAAAAGTTCAAAATCTCTGCAGTGACAAAAAACTCATCTGTTTAACAACCGAGACGATTAAAATAAACCATGGCAGCTCAGCGAGATCGGCCAGTGGAAGAAGCCGACAAGATATTTTGACCGATACTCACCGCCATCGGAAACGTTAGTGTTGTTGGAAATCTGTATTACACGGAAGGTACAGCATCGAAACACGCCATTTCACCCGACGGGTGGCAGGCGTGGCTCAGTGGGCAGCACTGTCTCTCCCGCCTCGGAGTCAGAAGGTCGTGGGTTCAAGTCCCACTCCAGAGACTTGAGCACCATAATCCAGGCCGACACACCCAGCGCAGTACTGAGAGAGCGCCGCACTGTCGGAGGGGCAGTACTGAGGGAGCGCCGCACTGTCGGAGGGGCAGTACTGAGGGAGTGCTGCACTGTCGGAGGGACAGTACTGAGGGAGTGCTGCACTGTCGGAGGGGCAGTACTGAGGGAGCGCCGCACTGTCGGAGGGGCAGTACTGAGCGAGCGCCGCACTGTCGGAGGGGCAGTACTGAGCGAGCGCCGCACTGTCGGAGGGGCAGTACTGAGGGAGTGCTGCACTGTCGGAGGGGCAGTGCTGAGGGAGCGCCGCACTGTCGGAGGGGCAGTACTGAGGGAGTGCCGCACTGTCGGAGGGGCAGTACTGAGGGAGTGCCGCGCTGTCGGAGTGGCAGTGCTGAAGGAGCGCCGCGCTGTCGGAGGGGCAGGATTTCAGAAGCCTGCCGCTAATGATTTAGAAGCTGGTGCCCCAAGCGGATAATACTGAATTTCTCCCCCTTAGAGCTCATTTACATTTCCCAAGTTGGGCTAATTAGCGTAAGAGAAAACTAATGTCTGTGCTGAAGAAACCCCCCCAAACCTTGTCCGGAGAGCCCAGTGGGGGCACAGTCCATGTGCTCAACTGAATACTAAACAGTCTTCATTTCCTCATTATTATTCATACATGTGATTAATTAGAAAAGCCCCTTCACCATAAGGTCTTATTGGCTGCAGGAGCTGGAGGCTATATTGTGTAAAGCCACTTAACATCAAAGATTATTATTTCAGGTATGGAAATTAAGTTAATTTTCAAATCTGTTTTTTCTTAAAACTCAAAAAGGTGGCATTATTTAATATTTCTGTATTTAATAATCAGCAATAATCATTTTAACTGGAGGGAGAAAGAAACATGTGGGCTAACAATTTGTGTATCCTGTGGCGATAACGTTTGCGGGAATGCAACAGTATCGGCGGACGCGAACTTTTGGCTCAGAGCTCCAGCAGGGACGTGGAACGCTAAATCAGCGAGACCACTTCTCTTGGAGCGTTAAACCAGGCAGGATGGGCGGTAGTGGCAGGGCATTGCCCAATGCTGGTGCAGCCCCACCGGATTCACAGGTTCCTCCCTTACAGGGAAGGCCCATCGCTGGGGGCGCAGACCCAGTAAAACTGGTCAATGGGAATCAGGGGGAAAACTCCCCACTGGCTGCAGTCACACCCAGCACACAGGGAGATGGTTGTGGTGGTTGGAGGCCCCAGGACATCGCTGCAGGAGTTCCTCAGGGCAGTGTCCTAGGCCCCAACCTTCTTCAGTTGCTTCATCAATGACCTTCCCTCCATCATAAGGTCAGAAGTGGGGATGACCACTGGTGACTGCATAGTGTTCAGTGCCAATTCGCAACTCCTCAGATAATGAAGCAGTCCGTGCCCACATGAAAGGCAAGATCTGGACGACCTAGACTGATAAATGGCAAGTAACAATCGCGCCACACAAGTGCCAGGCAATGACCATCTCCAACAAGCGAGAGTCTAACCACCGATCCTTGACATTCAGCGGCATTACCATCGCCGAATCGCCCACCATCCACAGCCTGGGGGTCACCATTGACCAGATGCTTAACTGGACCAGCCACATAAATACTGTGGCTACAAGAGCAGGTCAGAGGCTGGGTATTCTGCGGTGAGTGTCTCACCTCCTGACTCCCCAAAGCCTTTCCACCATCTACAAGGCACAAGTCAGGAGTGTGATGGAATACTCTCCACTTGCCTGGATGAGTGCAGCTCCAACAACACTCGAGGCTCAACACCTTCACCGCCACCCCCCGATTTACACCCGCCCTCTGTTTTACTTTCCAGTGGATATAAGTCGGGCAGCCAAGGACCCCCTTTGACTTGGAATGGAAGCCTGATTGGCATTGCCCCATAGAGTGGTGGGAAGGGAATCACGGAGCCGGGATTCGGCCTTGTAACTGCACCTGGACTGGAGATAGTGATCACTGAGCATGTGCAGACTGAGGCAGGCGATGCACACAGAGAGTGGGAGGGTGGGTTTGATGGTGCAGGGAGTGGGTCAGTGACTGTGGGGAAGGAACAGAGTGGGAGAGAGGTGAGAGTTAGTGTGTAATGAGTCAGTGAATGAGCCAACAATTACTGAAAATACTTGAGAGGAAACTAGTTAACCACGAGCATAACTTTGGTGAGAGAGAGAGGAAACAAGAGAGAGAGAGAGAGAGAGAGACAGAGAGAGAGAGAGGGAGACAGACAGAGAGAGAGAAAGAGGGAGACAGAGAGAGGGAGACAGACAGAGAGAGAGAGAGAGAGAGAGGGAGACAGGCAGAGAGAGAGAGGGAGACAGACAGAGAGAGAGAAAGAGGGAGACAGAGAGAGAGGGAGACAGAGAGAGAGAGAGAGAGGGAGAGGGAGACAGACAGACAGAGAGAGAGGGAGACAGAGAGAGAGGGAGACAGAGAGAGAGAGAGGGAGAGGGAGACAGACAGACAGAGAGAGAGGGAGACAGAGAGAGAGGGAGACAGGCAGAGAGAGAGAGAGAGGGAGACAGACAGAGAGAGAGAAAGAGGGAGACAGAGAGAGAGGGAGACAGAGAGACAGACAGAGAGAGAGAGAGAGAGGGAGACAGAGAGACAGACAGAGAGAGAGAGAGAGAGGGAGACAGAGAGACAGACAGAGAGAGAAAGGGAGACAGAGAGAAACAGAGAGAGAGAGAGAGAGACTATGTGTTGGCCATTAGAGACGGAAGCAGCCACTCATACCTTAGTCAGCATCTGAAAGAGACATGGGAATTTGTTTTTAAATCCAAGCATCACTGAGGTTGTAATTTTCAGTAACAAGAACCATTTAGAATCATTTTTAAAATTCTGATGTTTTAGTATGTGACTACAACACGATACTAACTGTTCAAATCCCTCCATGGCCCTCGCCCCTCCCTATCTCTGTAATCCCCTCCATGGCCCTCGCCCCTCCCTCTCTCTGTAATCCCCTCCATGGCCCTCGCCCCTCCCTCTCTCTGTAACTTCCTCCGGCCCCACAACGCCCCCACCCCGAGATCTCTGCGCTCCTCTAATTCTGGTCTCTTGAGCATCCCTGATTATGATCTACCGCCTCGAAGGATAATGGCAGCAGGTGCATGGGAACACCACCACCTCCACGTTCCCCTCCAAGTCACACACCATCCCGATTTGGAAATATATCGGCCGTTCCTTCATCGTTGCTGGGTCAGAATCCTGGAACTCCCTCCCTGACAGCACTGTGGGAGCACCTTCACCATTCCGTGTTTTGTATCTGACCCTTGCTCCGTTCTGAGTCTTGTACCTAACCTTTGCTCCGTTCCGCGTTTTGTACCTGACCCTTGCTCCGTTCCATGTTTTGTATCAGACACTTGCTCCGTTCCGAGCCTTGTACCTGACCCTTGCTCCGTTCCATGTTTTGTACCTGACACTTGCTCCGTTCCGTGTTTTGTACTTGACCCTTGCTCCGTTCCGTGTTTTGTACCTGACCCTTGCTCCGTTCCGTGTTTTGTATCGGACACTTGCTCCATTCCGAGCCTTGTACCTGACCCTTGCTCCGTTCGTGTTTTGTAGCGGACACTTGCTCCATTCCGAGCCTTGTACCTGACCCTTGCTCCGTTCGCGTTTTGTATCGGACACTTGCTCCATTCCGAACCTTGTACCTGACCCTTGCTCCGTTCTGTGTTTTGTATCGGACACTTGCTCCATTCCGAGCCTTGTACCTGACTCTTGCTCCGTTCCGTGTTTTGTACCTGACACTAGCAACGCCTGAGCCTCAGGACAGATCTAAGATGGGCCGAATGGCAGCAGCCAGTGGAGGCTGGGCGGGTTCTGAATGCGAGCTCACTCGATTCAACACACTCGCGAGCAACCGCAATGTGTGGGGCAGCAGAACTGCTCAATGAAAAGTCCTTTCCCTGCCGACAGACTCCCCACAAAATGTCCACTCCCTGTATTTTACTCATCTGTAAGATTCATTTTATTTTGCTATTGAGTTAAACAAAATCTATAAAAACTTGAAAAAACAGTGAAATCTAGGAAGCTGCAATATATTTCCCTGCAACAGCCCTGCCCATTCCCAGGACCCAGTGCTCAATACACAACAACCTGTATTTATAGAGCACCATTAACGTCGTTAAATATCCCAACGCGCTTCACAGGAGCCATTATCAGACAACATTTGACACCAAGCAACATGCTGAGATATTAGGGCAGGTCACCAAAAGAGGTAGGTTTTAGGGAGCATCTTAAAAAGGAAAGAGAGGGGAGAGGTTTAGGCAGGGAGCTTCAGATTAAAATCGGTGTTGTTCAAAAGGCCAGAATTGGAGGAGCGCAGAGATCTCGGAGGGGGGGGGGGGTTGTGGGGCTGGAGGAGATTACAGAGATAGGGAGGGGCGAGGGCATGGAGGGATTTGAAAATATGGATGAGAATTTAAAAATTGAGGTGTTGCTTAACTGGGAGCCAATGCAGGTCAGCGAGCACAGGGGGTGATGGGTGAGCGGGACTTGGTGCGAGTTAGGACACGGGGCAGCGAGCACAGGGGGCGATGGGTGAGTGGAACTCGGTGCGAGTTAGGACACGGGGTCAGTGAGCACAGGGGGCGATGGGTGAGCGGGACTCGGTGCGAGTTAGGACACGGGGCAGTGAGCACAGGGGGTGATGGGTGAGCAGGACTCGGTGTGAGTTAGGACACGGGGCAGCGAGCACAGGGGGCGATGGGTGAGTGGGACTGGGTGTGTGTTAGGACACAGGGCAGTGAGCACAGGGGGCGATGGGTGAGCGGGACTCGGTGCGAGTTAGGACACGGGGCAGTGAGCACAGGGGGTGATGGGTGAGTGGGACTCGGTGCGAGTTAGGACACAGGGCAGTGAGCACAGGGGGTGATGGGTGAGTGGGACTCGGTGCGAGTTAGGACACGGGGCAGCGAGCACAGGGGGGCGATGGGTGAGTGGGACTGGGTGTGTGTTAGGACACGGGGCAGCGAGCACAGGGGGCGATGGGTGAACGGGACTTGGTGCGAGTTAGGACACGGGGCAGCGAGCACAAGGGGCGATGGGTGAGCGGGGCTCTGTGCGAGTTAGGACACAGGGCAGTGAGCACAGGGGGTGAGGGTGAGTGGGACTCGGTGCGCGTTAGGACACGGGGCAGTGAGCACAGGGGGTGATGGGTGAGCAGGACTCGGTGTGAGTTAGGACACGGGGCAGCGAGCACAGGGGGCGATGGGTGAGTGGGACTGGGTGTGTGTTAGGACACAGGGCAGTGAGCACAGGGGGTGATGGGTGAGTGGGACTCGGTGCGAGTTAGGACACGGGGCAGTGAGCACAGGGGGTGATGGGTGAGCGGGACTCGGTGCGAGTTAGGACACGGGGCAGCGAGCACAGGGGATGATGGGTGAGTGGGACTCGGTGCGAGTTAGGACACAGGGCAGTGAGCACAGGGGGTGATGGGTGAGTGGGACTCGGTGCGAGTTAGGACACGGGGCAGCGAGCACAGGGGGTGATGGGTGAGCGGGACTGGGTGCGAGTTAGGACACGGGGCAGTGAGCACAGTGGGTGATGGGTGAGCGGGACTCGGTGCGAGTTAGGACACAGGGCAGTGAGCACAGGGGGTGATGGGTGAGTGGGACTCGGTGCGAGTTAGGACACGGGGCAGCGAGCACAGGGGGGCGATGGGTGAGTGGGACTGGGTGTGTGTTAGGACACGGGGCAGCGAGCACAGGGGGCGATGGGTGAACGGGACTCGGTGCGAGTTAGGACACGGGGCAGCGAGCACAGGGGGCGATGGGTGAGCGGGGCTCTGTGCGAGTTAGGACACAGGGCAGTGAGCACAGGGGGTGAGGGTGAGTGGGACTCGGTGCGCGTTAGGACACGGGGCAGCGAGCACAGGGGGTGATGGGTGAGCAGGACTCGGTGTGAGTTAGGACACGGGGCAGCGAGCACAGGGGGCGATGGGTGAGTGGGACTGGGTGTGTGTTAGGACACAGGGCAGTGAGCACAGGGGGTGATGGGTGAGTGGGACTCGGTGCGAGTTAGGACACGGGGCAGCGAGCACAGGGGGCGATGGGTGAACGGGACTCGGTGCGAGTTAGGACACGGGGCAGCGAGCACAGGGGGCGATGGGTGAGCGGGACTTGGTGCGAGTTAGGACACAGGCAGCGAGCACAGGGGGTGATGGGTGAGCGGGACTTGGTGCGAGTTGGGACACGGGGCACGGGGGGGTGATGGGTGAGCGGGACTGGGTGCGAGTTAGGACACGGGGCAGCCCAGCTTTGGATGAGCTCTAGTTTACGGAGGGCGGAATTTGGGAGGCCGGCCGGGAGAGTATAGCTATATACATCCTTCAATTCCCAGGATGGAACACCCTCTCCTTTCCATTGTACTGGGAGGCCAGGTTACCCAGCAGTCCCGCCTGGCTGCGTTGATCCAGCGAGTGACTCTACCAAAGGCCCAAGCCCCGATCCGTGCTGTGATCGCTGGTCTCGCCTGGTGGGGCAGTTTCGGCCGATGATTCGCTTCAGCGTCCCTGGGATGGGGAAGGGGGATCAAATCGGCCAGGCTCTGCTGCTTCAGATCACTGGCCAGTGACCTCAGGAAGAAATGCATCCAAGAAAAATTGTCAGCTAATGACCAGATTGGCTTGGCTGTGAAGCCCCTGGTTGCCGAATAGCGGTCAAGGGTCACTCACGGAAGCGGCCAGATGGACCATATATCGAAGGGTGCATGGACCCCGTGGATTACACATCACACGCTGCCCCTTATCGAGTCAGGCAGATAACTGCTTATTGCTTTAAACACTCACAACTCGTAACTCCTGTAAAAATCCCATCAAATCTTGTTTGTCCTGCCCTATCACACGGAGTTTTCCCGTTCCTTGGCCAGCTGTGTGATGCTGAAGACACAAACTTGGCAACCACCAAGGCTCAGCTGCCTTTCATCAGCTGACTTCCATCTCCGAGGTGATCTCTTGCTCGCCAGTCCAGCTTCTAAATTCTCTGTCTCCAGCTTTTTCTCATCTTTCCCTGTTTACTGTCAATGATGTGATCAAACCTCGGAACTGTCCTCTCTCACTGCCCCTGAGCCACAAACTATCCCATCCTACACTCTTCCTCCTCCCTACCTCTTCACTTCCTTCTCCCCTATTCTAACTCATTCTTCAAAGGCATTCGATAAGGTGCCACCTAACAGGTTATGGCACAAGATAAAAGCTCACGGGGCTGGGGGTAATATAGTAGCATGGATAGAGGATTGGCTAACTAACAGAAATCAGAGAGTGGGGATAAATGGGTCATTTTCTGTTATATATGTAAACTTGTATTTGCTCTGTACAGCCACCAGAGGGCTCATCCCCTGGAGTCCTAAGGGATCCCATAATCCCTTGGGAGCACAGGTATTTAAGGAGGCTTCACAGGTTGGAGAGGCACTCTGGAGACCTGCAATAAAAGACTAAGGTCACACTTTACTTTGAGCTCACAGTGTTCAATCTGACTCTCTCTCCATACACAATATTTTCCGGTTGGCAAACAGTGACTAGTGGGGTGCCGCAGGGATCGGTGCTGGGTCCTCAACTATTTACATATTAATGACTTGGAAGAAGTGACCGAGTGTAATGTAGCCAAGTTTGCTGATGATACAAAGATGGATGGGAAAGCAAATTGTGAGGAGGACACAAAAAATCTGCAAAGGGATATAGACGGGCTAAGTGAGTGGGCAAAAATTTGGCAGATGGAGTATAATGTGGGAAAATGTGACGTTATCCACTTTGGCAGAAAAAATAGAAAAGCAAATTATAATTTAAATGGAGAAAAATTGCAAAGTGCTGCAGTACAGAGGGACCTGGGGGTCCTTGTGCATGAAACACAAACAGTTAGTATGCAGGTTCAGCAAGTGATCAGGAAGGCAATTGGAATGTTGGCCTTTATTGCAAGGGATAGAGTATAAAAGAAGGGAAGTCCTGCTAAAGATGTACAGGGTATTGGTGAGGCCACACCTGGAGTACTGCGTACAGTTTTGGTCTCCGTATTTAAGGAAGGATATACTTGCATTGGAGGCTGTTCAGAGAAGGTTCACTAGGTTGATTCCGGAAATGAGCGGGTTGACTTATGAAGATAGGTTGAATAGGTTTGGTCTATACTCATTGGTATTCAGAAGAAACTTATAAGATAATGAAGGGGCTCGACAAGGTGGATGCAGAGAGGATATTTCCACTCACAGGGGAAACTAAAACTAGGGGACATAGTCTCAGAATAAGAGGCCGCCCATTTAAAACTGAGATGAGGAGAAATTTCTTCTCTCAGAGGATTGTAAACCAGAGAGCTGTGGAGGCTGGGTCACTGAATATATTTAAGTTGGAGAGAGACAGATTTTTGAGCGATAAGGGAGTAAAGGGTTATGGGGAACGGGCAGGGAAGTGGAGCTGAGTCCATGATCAGATCAGCCATGATCTTATTGAATGGCGGAGCAGGCTCGAGGGGCCGAATGGCCGATTCCTGCTCCTATTTCTTATGTTCTTATGTTCAAAGCTCCTTCCTCAGTCTGCCTATCCTCCGATGATTTGCAATGCTTTTAGCAAGAATCTAACCACCGCCCCTTGACATTCATTGACACTACCATCGCCGAATTCCCCACCATCAACATCCTGGGGGTCACCATTGGCCAGAAACTTAACTGGACCAGTCACATAAATACTGTGGCCACAAGAGCGGGTCAGAGGCTGGGTATTCTGCGGCAAGTGTCTCACCTCCTGACTCCCCAAAGCCTTTCCACCATCCACAAGGCACAAGTCAGGAGTGTGATGGAACACTCTCCACTTGCCTGGATGGTGCAGCTCCAACAACACTCGAGAAGCTCGACACCATCCAGGACAAAGCAGTCGTTTGATCAGCACCCCATCCACCACCTTCAACATTCACTCCCTCCACCACCGGCGCCCCCTGGCTGCAGTATGCACCATCTACAAGATGCACTGCAGCAACTCGCCAAGGCTTCTTCGGCAGCACCTCCCAAACCCGCGACCTCTACCACCTAGAAGGACAAGGGCAGCAGGCGCATGGGAACACCACCACCTCCACGTTCCCCTCCCAGTCACACACCATCCTGACTGGGAAATATATCGGCCGTTCCTTCATCGTCGCTGGGTCACAATCCTGGAACTCCCTCCCTAACAGCACTGTGGGAGCACCTTCACCACACGGACTGCAACGGTTCAAGAAGGCGGCTCACCACCACCTTCTCAAGGGGCAATTAGGGATGGGCAATAAATGCCGGCCTTGCCGGCGACGCCCACATCCCAGGAACGAATAAAAAAAATTCTCCATTCCAGGCAACATCGTAAATCTCCTCTGTACCCTCTATAGTGCACTCCCAGTGCAGTGCCAAGAGAGTACTGCAGTGTCAGAGGTGCCATTTTCCGGATGAGACATTGAACCAGTGTCTGCTCTTTCAGATGAACATAAAATATCCCGTTGCAGAGAAGGATGGGCGTGCTCCCTGGTGCTGCACCGGCAGATATTACGACAGGTGAGGAGGTAGGTATTAAGGAGTTATTGAAAGGAGAGAGGTCGAGAGGCAGAGAGGTTTAGGGAGGGAGTTCCAGAGCTTGGGGCCCAGGCAGCTGAAGGCACAGTCGCCAATGATTAGCAAATTAAAATCGGGGATGCTCAAGAGGGCAGAATTTGAGGGGGTAGAGATCTCGGAGCATTGTAGGACTGGAGGAGATTACAGAGACAGGGAGGAGCGAGGCCCTGGAGGGATTTGAAAACAAGGATGAGAATTTTTAAATCGAAGTGTTGCTGGATCGGGAGCCAATGTAGGTCAGCGAGCACAGGGGGTGATGGGTGAGTGGGACTCGGTGCGAGTTAGGGCACGGGGCAGTGAGCACAGGGGGTGATGGGTGAGCGGGACTCGATGTGAGTTAGGACATGGGGCAGCGAGCACAGGGGGTGATGGGTGAGTGGGACTCGGTGCGAGTTAGGACATGGGGCAGCGAGCACAGGGGGTGATGGGTGAGTGGGACTCGGTGCGAGTTAGGACACGGGGCAGCGAGCACAGGGGGTGATGGGTGAGTGGGACTTGGTGTGAGTTAGGACACGGGGCAGCGAGCACAGGGGGTGATGGGTGAGTGGGACTTGGTGTGAGTTAGGACACGGGGCAGTGAGCACAGGGGGTGATGGGTGAGTGGGACTGGGTGCGAGTTAGGACACGGGGCAGCCAAGGCTCACTCTTGTGAAGGTATATGAGTAATGAACAATAGTGATATCTGGAGTGAATAGGGTTTTGGGGCGTATCCATAGAACAATTGGGTAGAAGATGAGGCACACTATGTTGTCCTTGTACAAGACCTTAGTCAGGCCACACTTGGAATACTGGGTCCAGTTTTGGTCTCCTCACATGGTGGGTGATATTGAGGCTCTGGAGAGGGTGCAGGAGAGGGCCACTAGATTAATTCCAAGTCTAAAGCATCTTAGTTATCAAAATAGGTTAAAAGACTTGGGACTCTCTAACTTAGAGCAGCGTAAACTTAAGGGGAATCTGATTGAGGTTTATAAGATAATGAAGGGAATAAATAGTGTTCTAGCTGACAGTTTATTTTAATTAAACAGGTTAGGCAGGACCAGGGGTCACAAATTTAAGTTGTGTAGGGCTAGATCGAGGTTAGACATCAGGAGGTGTTTTTTTCCCCAGAGAATAGCGGACCCCTGGAACAAGCTGCCCTCCTGTGTGGTAGATGCAGACTCGTTAGATTCCTTTGTGAAAGCTGGGTTTGTTTCTGGCTGTGGTGGAGATCACCTCTTACAGACGGTCGGTACTGCAGAGAATTCAAGGCCAGAGTAATCTCCTGGGCTAGTTTCCATCGCCTCGATGAGTCGGAGAGAAATTTTCCAGATTTTTACTCCCTAATTGGCCTGGGTTTATCTGTTTCTCCCAGGAGATCCCATGGTTTGGGGTGGGGTGGAGTGTATAAGTTGTGATACACAAGGTATGGCAATTGTGAGGGACAGGCTGGATGGACCAGAGGGTCTTTACCTGTCCGTCATTGTTCCTATGTTTGTATTCACCTCAACCCCTCCCTGTGACAGCGAGTTCCACATTCTCACCGCTCTCTGGGTAAAGAAGTTTCTCCTGAATTCCCCATTGGGTTTATCAGTGACTGTCTGATATTGATGGCCCGAGTTCTGGTCTCCCCAACAAGTGCAGACATTTTCTCTGAGCCGACCCTATCAAACCCTTTCATAATCTTAAACACCTCGATCAGCTCACCCCTCAGCCTTCTCTCTCCCAGAGAAAAGCGCCCCGGTCTGTTCAACCTTTCCTGATATGTACAACTTCCCAGTTCTGGTATCATCCCAGAAAATCTATTTTGCACCGTCTCCAGTGCCTCGATATCCTGTGTATAATCTGGAGACCAGAACTGTTCCCAGTACTCCAAGTGTGGTCTAGCCAGGGTTCTATACAGGTTTAACATAACTTCTCTGCTGTTCAATTCTATCCCTCTGGAAATGTACCCCAGAGCTTGGTTTGCTTTTTATGGCCTTATTAACCTGCGTCGCTGCTTGTAGTGATCTATTGTATCCCTGGATCCCTCTGCTCCCCTGCCCCATTGAGACATTTATTATCCAAGCAGTATGTGGCCTCCTCATTCTTCCTACCAAAGTGTAACACTTCGCATTTGTCTATATTGAAGAAAAGAATGAGTAATTCTGCATTGCAGAGCCAGACATACGAGTTGCATGTATTCAGTAAGTGCACGGAAAGGGTCCCTAGCTGTTCTATAGGTCCTTGTAACCACGAAACAGGCTTATTGGTGAACCAAGTTGCTCACTGTGAACACAGAAATAGACCTCGGAATAACCTCTGGAGAACGAAGAGCTGGGGAACGGAAGCAGGATTTGCACAGCAGCTCAGTCAGGTTAATGTACGGATGAGTCCCTAACTCAGGACTCTGACTGACAGAGAGTTCCACCAGAGAGGAGCAGCTGGATGGGCCAAGCACTAACACCACTTTCTCTAATGATTTCACAATTCACGGATATTTTGTCACTGCAGATTCCCCCTCCCTGAAACCCCCTTGTTTGACACAGCCTCCCTCGATGGTGCTCAGAGCAGAAGCGGAGGGAAATGGATGCTATTGCACAGAGGGGATTATAAGGAGGGAGCTGGGACAAACAACTGGGATTTTAGGAGGGTCCAGGAGGAGGAGGGAGAAGTGCAACGATGTGGAGTTGAGGGACGATATTTCAGAGCGGAAAGTCGAGGTGGATGAAGGCACGGTGTCCAATGTTCGGGAGAAGCTAGGGGGGTGGTTGCACAAGAGGCGAGAGGAATGGAGAGGTTGGGAGGAAAGGGGCATTGTTGTACGAATGTTGGCGGTTAGAGTCACAGATAGAAAGACGTGCATTTCTATGGCGCCTCTCATGACCACCGGATGTCCCAAAGCACATTACCGCCAATGAAGTAATTATTGGAATGTAGTCACTGTTGTAATGTACGACACAAGGCAGCCAATTTACGCACAGCAAGCTCCCACACACAGCAATGTGATAATGACCCAAATAATCTGTTTCTGAAAGATGGCACATCTCGGCGCTCCCTCAGTACTGCCCCTCCGACAGTGCGGCACTCCCTCAGTACTGCCCCTCCGACAGTGCGGCGCTCCCTCAGTACTGCCCCTCCGACAGTGCGGCACTCCCTCAGTACTGCCCCTCCGACAGTGCGGCGCTCCCTCAGTACTGACCCTCCGAAAGTGCGGCACTCCCTCAGTACTGCCCCTCCGACAGTGCGGCACTCCCTCAGTACTGCCCCTCCGACAGTGCGGCGCTCCCTCAGTACTGCCCCTCCGACAGTGCGGCACTCCCTCAGTACTGCCCCTCCGACAGTGCGGCGCTCCCTCAGTACTGACCCTCCGAAAGTGCGGCACTCCCTCAGTACTGCCCCTCCGACAGTGCGGCACTCCCTCAGTACTGCCCCTCCGACAGTGCGGCGCTCCCTCAGTACTGCCCCTCCGACAGTGCGGCACTCCCTCAGTACTGCCCCTCCGACAGTGCGGCACTCCCACAGTACTGCCCCTCCGACAGTGCGGCACTCCCACAGTACAGCCCCTCCGACACTGCGGCACTCCCTCAGTACTGCCCCTCCGACAGTGCGGCGCTCCCTCAGTACTACCCCTCCGACAGTGCGGCGCTCCCTCAGTACTGTCCCTCTGACAGTGCGGCACTCCCACAGTACTGCCCCTCCGACACTGCGGCGCTCCCTCAGTACTGCCCCTCTGACAGTGCGGCGCTCCCTCAGTACTGCCCCTCCGACAGTGAGGCTCTCCCTCAGTACTGCCCCTCCAACAGTGCGGCACTCCCACAGTACTGCCCCTCCGACACTGCGGCGCTCCCTCAGTACTGCCCCTCCGACAGTGCGGCGCTCCCTCAGTACTGCCCCTCCGACAGTGCGGCACTCCCTCAGTACTGCCCCTCCGACAGTGCGGCGCTCCCTCAGTACTGACCCTCCGAAAGTGCGGCACTCCCTCAGTACTGCCCCTCCGACAGTGCGGCACTCCCTCAGTACTGCCCCTCCGACAGTGCGGCGCTCCCTCAGTACTGCCCCTCCGACAGTGCGGCACTCCCTCAGTACTGCCCCTCCGACAGTGCGGCACTCCCACAGTACTGCCCCTCCGACAGTGCGGCACTCCCACAGTACAGCCCCTCCGACACTGCGGCACTCCCTCAGTACTGCCCCTCCGACAGTGCGGCGCTCCCTCAGTACTACCCCTCCAACAGTGCGGCGCTCCCTCAGTACTGTCCCTCTGACAGTGCGGCACTCCCACAGTACTGCCCCTCCGACACTGCGGCGCTCCCTCAGTACTGCCCCTCTGACAGTGCGGCGCTCCCTCAGTACTGCCCCTCCGACAGTGAGGCTCTCCCTCAGTACTGCCCCTCCAACAGTGCGGCACTCCCACAGTACTGCCCCTCCGACACTGCGGCGCTCCCTCAGTACTGCCCCTCCGACAGTGCGGCGCTCCCTCAGTACTACTCCTCCGACAGTGCGGCGCTCCCTCAGTACCGCCCCTCCGACAGTGCGGCGCTCCCTCAGTACTACCCCTCCGACAGTGCGGCGCTCCCTCAGTACCGCCCCTCCGACTGTGCGGCGCTCCCTCAGTACCGCCCCTCCGACTGTGCAGAGCTCCCTCAGTACTGCCCCTCCGACAGTGCGGCACTCCCTCAGTACTGCCCCTCCGACAGTGCAGCACTCCCTCAGTACCGCCCCTCCGACAGTGCGGCACTCTCTCAGTACTGCCCCTCCGACAGTGCGGCACTCCCTCAGCACTGCCCCTCCGACACTGCGGCGCTCCCTCAGTACTGCCCCTCCGACAGTGCAGCGCTCCCTCAGTACTACTCCTCCGACAGTGCGGCGCTCCCTCAGTACCGCCCCTCCGACAGTGCGGCGCTCCCTCAGTACTACCCCTCCGACAGTGCGGCGCTCCCTCAGTACCGCCCCTCCGACTGTGCGGCGCTCCCTCAGTACCGCCCCTCCGACTGTGCAGAGCTCCCTCAGTACTGCCCCTCCGACAGTGCGGCACTCCCTCAGTACTGCCCCTCCGACAGTGCAGCACTCCCTCAGTACCGCCCCTCCGGCACTCCCTCAGTACTGCCCCTCCGACAGTGCGGCACTCCCTCAGCACTGCCCCTCCGACAGTGCGGCACTCTGTCAGCCTGGATTTTTTGCTCGAGTCTCTGGACAGGGACTTGAAACCAGGACTTCTGACTCAGGCGAGAGTGCTGCCCACTGAGCCACGGCTGGCACTGGAGGGGGATTTAAAGACAAGGATGAGAAGTTTAAATTTGATGTGCTGGAGGAGCCGATGGAGGTGAGCAAGGACAGTGAGCCTCAAACCATGGACTAGGTGAGGGTGAGACTGGAAAGGGGGCAGGGAGGCGGTCCCCCATTGCTGGTCTCTCTCCAGCAACTTCTGCTGCAAACAGGCCTGTGTGAGGACACTGGGCAAGGTCAACGTGGAAAGGGGCCTCTCGTGGGGGGCACCGGATGGCAGCCTGGGCAACGTCGGGCCACCAACTCTGATTGGACAGATTCCTGGGCGTTTAATCACATGACCTCCCACCACCCCGCCCCCACGCTCCCGCCATTGGCCGCCCGACACGTCCATCCTCACAACGCGCCGTCTCCACAAGCCAATCGGGAGGCAATCACTCTTCAGCCCGTGATTGGATGAGTCTTAGCTGTCTGTCAACCATCCCTTTTTCCCCTTCTCCAATATTTGTACAACTAATCAACAAATAATAGATTAATCTTTAATTCCTGGAGACCGCAGCCCCAGTGGAACTGTACCCAAGAGAGTGTCTTTGGAGAGGAGGAAGGGGCTGTCGGAGGGGCCGTCTTTCAGATGATACGTTAAACCGAGGCCCCGTCTGCTCTCTCAGGTGGATGTAAAAGATCCCACGGCACTATTTCGAAGAAGAGCAGGAGAGCTCTCCCAGGTGTCTTGGCCAATATTTATCCCTCAATCAACATAACAAAAACAGGTTATCTGAGTCATTATCACATTGCTGTGTGTGGGAGCTTGCTGTGCGCAAATAGGCTGCTGCGTTTCCCACATTACAACAGTGACTACACTCCAAAAGTACCTCATTGGCTGTAAAGCGCTCTGGGACGACCGGAGGTGGTGAAAGGTGCTATATTAATGGGAGTGTTTAGTTGCCGTAGTTAATGGGGTGAGGGTTGGAATTACCTTGACTGTATCTAATTGAACATAAAAGGCAGAGCCTCTGTGACGTGTGATAATTCAGTTAGTGAATTGTGATTCGCTCCGGATTTGAGGCTTGACATTTGAGCAGGCGAGGAGGGAGAAGGAAGCAGGGATGGATTGTGAGAGAGGCCGGGACAATGCCCCCCCTCCCCCCATCACACGCCCTCCCAGCAGCTGACACTGCACTGGGACATTCGCCAGGAACTGTGTGAAAACGCTCGTCTCATTCTGTTCAGGAGCAGGGGAGGAGGGCGACTGGCAAATAAAATCAGCATGAAAGGAAACCGTGGATACATTTTTAATGGTGTCGGGGCGAGCATTACATAACAGGCTGAAGGATGACAGAGTTGTTGATGCCAGTTCGTTAGGTATATTCAAGAGGGAGTTAGATATGGCCCTTTCGGCTAAAGGGATCAAGGGGTATGGAGAGAAAGCAGGAACGGGGTACTGAGGGAATGATCAGCCATGAACTCATTGAATGGCGGTGCAGGCTCAAAGGGCCGAATGGCCTACTCCTGCACCTATTTTCTATGTTTCTATGTTTCTATGAATCAATGATAGATAGGACATGGTGTCAAAGTCTGATCATAGGCAGCGGTGGGGGGAGCGGGGGGAATGGTGGGAGTGTGGGGGGCACAGGAACTGGAGGAGGCCATTCGGCCCATCGAGTCTGTGCTGGCTCTGTGACAGAGTGATCCCATCAGTCCCACTCCCCCCTGCCCTTTCCCCACAGCCGGCACATTACTCCCCTTCCAGTATTTATCCAATTCCCATTTGAAAGTCACGATTGAATCTGCTCCCGCCGCCCTTTCAGGCAGCGCGTTCCCGATCACAACAACTCGCTGCGTAAAACATTCTCATTGCCCCGCTGACTCTTTTGCCCAATGACTTTAATTCTGTGTTCCCTGGTTACCGAGCCTCCTGCCCCTGGAAAGTGCTTCCTGACATCAGCCCTGAGCGGCCTGCTCTAATGTTAAGGTTACGCCTTTTGTTCCGGACTTGCTCCACCAGAGGGATTGGTTTATCTCGATCCACCCTACGGACTCATTCTCCACTCCCGACAGCGCTACATATCATGCAACAAGACAAATCGAGGCTTGGTCCCAGCTGGAGGATTTCAGGAGGATTTCAAGGTCCTGGTGAAGGGGTGGAGGAGATTTACTCGAATGGTACCAGGGTTGAAAGTTTAGGATTGTTCTCCTTGGAGCAGAGAAGGAAAAGGCAAGATTTAATAGAGGTGTCCAAAATCATGAGGAGTTGTAATAGGGTAGATCGGGAGAGACTGTGCCCAGTGCAGGGAGGGGTGGTAACCAGAGGGACACCGATTGAAGGTCCTCAGCAAAAGTGTCAGAGGGGAGAGGCGGTGGGAGCAGATTCAATAGTAACTTTCAAACGGGAATTGGATGAATACTTGGAAAGGAGAAATGTGCCGGGCTGTGGGAAAGAGCGGGGGGAGTGGGACAGAGCCGGCACAAGCACGATGGGCCGAATGGCCTTGCTCTGTGTGGTAAGGTTCTATGAAGAGAAATGGCAGGAAGGAACGCAACATCTTTTATGAGCTTCTCTCAATCCAGGTCCTGAGCTCCAAACACCTACTGGGGTATAAATCTGTTTCGGGCAACGAATATCGGTAGCCTGGGAGTGTTTGATGGGACAGTGCAGAGGGAGCTTTACTCTGTATCTAACCCGTGCTGTACCTGCCCTGGGAGTGTTTGATGGGACAGTGTAGAGGGAGCTTTACTCTGTATCTAACCCCCTGTACCTGCCCTGGGAGTGTTTGATGGGACAGTGTAGAGGGAGGTTTACTCTGTATCTAACCCCCTGTACCTGCCCTGGGAGTGTTTGATGGGACAGTGGAGAGGGAGCTTTACTCTGTATCTAACCCCCTGTACCTGCCCCGGGAGTGTTTGATGGGACAGTGTAGAGGGAGCTTTACTCTGTATCTAACCCCATGCTGTACCTGCCCTGGGAGTGTTTGATGGGACAGTGTAGAGGGAGCTTTACTCTGTATCTAACCCCGTGCTATACCTGCCCTGGGAGTGTTTGATGGGACAGTGTAGAGGGAGCTTTACTCTGTATCTAACCCCGTGCTGTACCTGCCCTGGGAGTGTTTGATGGGACAGTGTAGAGGGAGCTTTACTCTGTATCTAACCCCGTGCTGTACCTGCCCTGGGAGTGTTTGATAGGACAGTGTAGAGGGAGCTTTACTCTGTATCTAACCCCGTGCTGTACCTGCCCTGGGAGTGTTTGATGGGACAGTGTAGAGGGAGCTTTACTCTGTATCTAACCCCGTGCTGTACCTGCCCTGGGAGTGTTTGATGGGACAGTGTAGAGGGAGCTTTACTCTGTATCTAACCCCCTGTACCTGCCCTGGGAGCGTTTGATGGGACAGTGTAGAGGGAGCTTTACTCTGTATCTAACCCCGTGTACCTGCCCTGGGAGTGTTTGATGGGACAGTGTAGAGGGAGCTTTACTCTGTATCTAACCCCCTGTACCTGCCCTGGGAGTGTTTGATGGGACAGTGTAGAGGGAGCTTTACTCTGTATCTAACCCCCTGTACCTGCCCTGGGAGTGTTTGATGGGACAGTGTAGAGGGAGCTTTACTCTGTATCTAACTCGTGCTGTACCTGCCCTGGGAGTGTTTGATGGGACAGTGTAGAGGGAGCTTTACTCTGTATCTAACCCCCTGTACCTGCCCTGGGAGTGTTTGATGGGACAGTGTAGAGGGAGCTTTACTCTGTATCTAACCCCCTGTACCTGCCCTGGGAGTGGTGGTTGGGACAGTGTAGAGGGAGCTTTACTCTGTATCTAACTTGTGCTGTACCTGCCTTGGGAGTGTTTGATGGGACAGTGTAGAGGGAGCTTTACTCTGTATCTAACCCATGCTGTACCTGCCCTGGGAGTGTTTGATGGGACAGTGTCGAGGGAGCTTTACTCTGTATCTAACCCATGCTGTACCTGCCCTGGGAGTGTTTGATGGGACAGTGTAGAGGGAGCTTCACTCTGTATCTAACCCCCTATACCTGCCCTGGGAGTGTGTGTTGGGTCAGTGTAGAGGGAGCTTTACTCTGTATCTAACCCCGTGCTGTACCTGCCCTGGGACAGTGTAGAGGGAGCTTTACTCTGTATCTAACCCCCTGTACCTGCCCTGGGAGTGTTTGATGGGACAGTGTAGAGGGAGCTTTACTCTGTATCTAACCCATGCTGTACCTGCCCTGGGAGTGTGTGTTGGGTCAGTGTAGAGGGAGCTTTACTCTGTATCTAACCCGTGCTGTACCTGCCCTGGGAGTGTGTGTTGGGAACTTTACTCTGTATCTAACCCGTGTTGTACCTGCCCTGGGAGTGTTTGATGGGACAGTGTAGAGGGAGCTTTACTCTGTATCTAACCCCCTGTACCTGCCCTGGGAGTGTTTGATGGGACAGTGTAGAGGGAGCTTTACTCTGTATCTAACCCCCTGTACCTGCCCTGGGAGTGTTTGAAGGGACAGTGTAGAAGAAGCTTTACTCTGTATCACTATCTTCCCTGACAAATTCACAAAAGGAAGTATAAAAAGACCTTCCCCACGTTGATTACTTTCTGCAAACATAATAACCACCTCACAATTTCCCGTAACAGCTGCAGTGACTGAGGAGGTTGTTGTGACAATAAAAACCAATGTTTCGACAAGTCAGTGAAACAGCAAAATATAATTTCACAGAGCAAATAAATGAATCGAGGTTTGTGGTCCACGATAACAACTTGCATTTACATAGCGTCTTTAACGTAGTAAAATGTCCCAAGGCATTTCACAGGAGCGATTATCAACTAAAGTTTGACTCCGAGCCACATAAGGAGATATTAGGGCAGGTGATCAAAAGCTTGGTCAAAGAGGTAGGTTTTAAGGAGCATCTTGAAGGAGGAGAGAGAGGTAGAGAGGTTTAGGGGGGGGGGGGGGGAGTCCCAGAGCTTGGGGCCCAGGCAGCTGAAGGTACGGCCACCGATGGAGCGATTATAATCAGGGCAATCAATGCAATCAGCGACCTGGCTTTGCAACCATCGCTCTCCTGCAGCAGCACGCGCTGCTCCCTCCAATGGCCCCGGCCTGCTGATGGTCTTGCAGGCCGGGACCATGCCAATTTCCGGTCTGGGCCGGTACAGCAGGAGGGGCGAAGGAGCGGCAAGAGTTTGTCGAGGGACGTGATCGGGGCCCAGGAGAGGCGAGGGCCCAGGGGCAGCACGGGCCCAGCCCACACTGCGATATGTGTGTACACTGGGTCCGTGCAGCAGAGCAGGTCTCCAGTCATCTGAGGTAATCCTTGCCCCTGGACCAAGACCTCGCTCTGTCAAGCCCGTGTGGTGGCTGGTGTGCAACGGTCACCCCACGTAAAAAAAATCCACACACAGGTATCTTCCACCCTTCAGGATGTAGTTCAGGATCTGGAATATTAGGTCCTTCATTGAAACACCTGTGAACTCATCCTTTTTTGGTGTGAAAGCAAGTCATCCTCGCTTCGAGGGACTGCCTATGTTGATGATAATCTGGGATGCTCAGGAGGGCAGAATTAGAGGAGCACAGACATCTCGGGGGGTTGTGGGGCTGGAGGAGATTACAGAGATAGGGAGGGGCGAGGGCCATGGAGGGATTTGAAAACTAGGATGAGAATTTTGAAATCGCAGCGTTGCTTAACTGGGAGCCAATATAGGTCAGCGAGCACAGGGGGTGATGGGTGAGCGGGACTTGGTACGAGTTAGGACACGGGGCAGCGAGCACAGGGGGTGATGGGTGAGTGGGATTTGGTGCGATTTAGGACACGGGGCAGTGAGCACAGGGGGTGATGGGTGAACGGGACTTGGTGCGAGTTAGGACACGGGGCAGTGAGCACAGGGGGTGATGGGTGAGCGGGACTGGGTGCGAGTTAGGACACAGGACAGTGAGCACAGGGGGTGATGGGTGAGCGGGATTCGGCGTGAGTTAGGACACGGGGCAGCGAGCACAGGGGGTGATGGGTGAGCGGGACTTGGTGCGAGTTAGGACACAGGACAGTGAACATAGGGGGTGATGGGTGAGCGGGACTCGGTGTGAGTTAGGACACAGGGTCAGTGAGCACAGGGGGTGATGGGTGAGTGAGACTCGGTGCGAGTTAGGACACGGGGCAGTGGGCACAGGGGGTGATGGGTGAGCGGGACTGGGTGTGAGTTAGGACACGGGGCAGTGAGCACAGGGGGTGATGGGTGAGCGGGACTGGGTGTGAGTTAGGACACGGGGCAGTGAGCACAGGGGGTGATGGGTGAGCGGGACTGGGTGCGAGTTAGGACACAGGGTCAGTGAGCACAGGGGGTGATGGGTGAGTGAGACTCGGTGTGAGTTTTGGATCACCTCAAGTTTACGTCGGGTAGAATGTGGGAGGCCAGCCCAGTGTTGGAGGAGGATGGAGTGGTCAACAGTGTCAGAGGGGTAGTTTGCCTTTGTCTCAGTCACAGAGGATGTAATTTGTGACTGTGACCAGAGCCATTTTGGCACTGTGGCAAGGGCGCGAGTCCGGATTGGACGGATTCAAACATGGAGTTGCGGGAAAGTTGGGCATGGATTTGTGAGGTGACAACACGTTCACACGTCAGTAATTGATGGATGATCACTTGCAGGAATAGACAGACGTCATCGATTTGATGCCCGTTTGCGCCAAGCATGGAAATGTGGCCTCTCTGTGCATTGTAACCGTTCTGATCTCTACGTTTATTGCCACGACCCACGAGGCTCTCTGCTTGGTCCTACACACCAAATGAGCCGACGTCCAAACCTCCTGACCCTTGCACCTTGTTGTGTCCAAATCAAGACCCATTGAGCTGTTTTCTACTCTAACGAGAAACGCAGCCAGGCAGCGCCCATTTTTCGGGCGCTAAAGGACACCCATGCCTCCAATATGGAGGGCAGCAAGCCCACGCTCGGCAAGAAGCTGAGGCTGATCCAGCCGCCATATTGGTAAAGGCCGGGAAATCAGTGCTCAATACTCAGGCCCGAAACAGGCGTTAGGCGCTGTGAAATGCAACGGAGGGGCCGCCAATCTGTCTGAGCGCCCCCCCCCCGCCCCACTCAGCAAGGCTGGGCCACCAGGAAGGTCGGGCCTGCATGCGGCCTTAAAGGCACAGCAACCAACCCGGTGACTGAATTATAGTTACCAGAATATGGAGCTGGTAGGACCAAGAGGGCAATAGTCAGCACCCCCAACCCAGCTCCCCCCTCCTCCCCTCCTGGTCACAGAGAGCAGTCACTGACACACATCATTATGTTCAGCACTGGTTAGTGGAGTTACTGATATACATCATTATATTCACCACTGGTTAGAGGAGTTACTGAGATACATCAATATATACACCACTGGTTAGAGGAGTTACTGACATACATCAGTATATTCAGCACTGGTTAGAGGAGTTACTGAGATACATCAATATATACACCACTGGTTAGAGGAGTTACTGAGATACATCATTATATTCAGCACTGGTTAGAGGAGTTACTGAGATACATCAGTATATTCAGCACTGGTTAGTGGAGTTACTGAGATACATCAGTATATTCAGCACTGGTTAGAGGAGTTACTGAGATACGATGATGAGTCACGATGTGTTGCTGAAACACAGCAATGAGATGCAAGGGACCGGAGCCAAAGCCAACATTCAGTATTCATTCTCTAAGCGACAGAGGCTTCCCGAGATCTGGGACTGAGCGGAGTCTGGCTGCAGGCTGCGGGCTGTTATTGATCCGCGGCCTGGATATTGGTGGGGAGCGGCTGCCTCCTGCAGGCCTGGGCTGGGATAACACGCAACCCCATTCATAAATCCTCCCGCAATGCTGCGCCGCCATTGGCTGATGTTATTGTGGGGGGGAGGGATCATTGAGGGAGGAGGGACTGTGCACAGACTGTGGGGCGTGTTACAGTGAGAGCAGTGCTGGGGGGGGGGGCAAGTGTAGTGCTGGGGGGGGGGGCAAGTGTAGTGCGGGGGGGAGGCCAGTGATGGGGGGGGGGCAGTGATGGGAAGGGGGGCAGTGATGGGGGGGAGACAAGTGCTGGGGGGGGGGCAGTGATGGGGGGGGCAGTGCTGGGGGGGGGGGGCAGTGCTGGGGGGGGGGCAGTTCAGAGACTCAAGCTTCGCTGCCTCAGGCCGCTGCCCCCCCTCTGAGGGCAGGCACACAAACAGG
>NC_091992.1:135108170-135158170 GCF_044704955.1 Pristiophorus japonicus
CACACACAGACCCCCCCTCCGCTCCACACACACACACACACAGACCCCCCACACACACACACACACACCCCACACACCCCCCCCCCCACACACACACAGACCCCCCCCCCACACACACACAGACCCCCCCCCACACACACACACAGACCCCTCCCCCACACACACACACACAGACCCCCCCCACACACACACACACACAGACCCCCCCACACACACACACACACAGACCCCCCCCACACACACAGACACACAGAACCCCCCCCCCCACACACACACACAGACCCCCCCACACACACACACACATAGACCCCCCCACACACACACACACATAGACCCCCCCACACACACACACACATACCCCCCCCCACTCCACACACACACACACACAGACCCCCCCACACACACACACGCACAGAACCCCCCACACACACACACAGACAGAGACCCCCCCACACACACAAACAGACAGAGACCTCCCACACACACACACAGACACCCCCCCCACACACACACAGACAGAGACCCCCCCCCCACACACACACACACCCACACAGACACCCCCCCACACACACACAGACAGAGACCCCCCCCCCACACACACACACACCCCCACAGACAGAGACCCCCTCACACACACACACACACACACACACAGACCCCCCCCACACACACACAGAGACCCCCCTCCCCACACAGACACAGACACACACACACAGACACACACACAGACACACAGACACACACAGACCCCCCCCACACAGACACACACACAGAGACCCCCCTCCCCACACACACAGACACTAAGTGACCTTACCTGAGATGCAGACATAAAAATTCGCCTGGAGAATCAGAATGAATTCCCAAATGAGGTCCATGGTCGCGGGCTCGGGGCTGGTGCCGAGCGGGAGGGTAATTCCTGGGTTGGGTTGTTTAATCCGAGTCCATGGCGCCAGGGCACAGAGAGAGAGAGACACAGAGCGGCTCCCCACACCCCCAGCCCGGGCTGGGGCCGCTCACAGACTCGGGCAGCGTCTCCGGGCCGGCGGCATCCCGGGCGGAGCGGAGCGCAGAGTGAGCGGGGCTGGGAGTGGGAGTGGGAGCGTCCCTCCCTCACTCTGTCCCTCACTCCCTCTCTCTCTCCCTCTCTCTCCCCCTGCCCGGCTCACAGAGGCAGGGTCCCGCTCACACTCCCGCAAACTGCAAGTTGCCGGCAGACCAGAGATTCCCGCAGGCGGAGAGCTCACTCTGACCGACTGAGCGCTGCACTCACACACACACTGACTGACACACCGCGGGCTCAGGCTGACAGCAACTCTCAAACCCCCAAACCCCTGCACTCACACACACACTGACTGACACACCGCGGGCTCAGGCTGACAGCAACTCTCAAACCCCCAAACAAACAACCCTCAAACCCCCCCCAACCCCCAAACCCTCAAACCCCAAACCCCCAACCCCTCAAACCCCAACCCCAAACCCCCAACCCCCAACCCTCAAACCCCTCAAACCCCCCAAACCCCCAAACCCCCAACCCTCAAACCCCCCAAACCCCCAACCCCTCAAACCCCCAACCCCAAACCCCCAACCCCCAAACCCCCAACCCCCAAACCCTCAAACCCTCAACCCCCAACCCTCAAACCCCCAACCCCAAACCCTCAACCCCCAACCCTCAAACCCTCAACCCCCAACCCCTCAAACTCCCAACCCCCAAACCCCCAACCCCAAACCCTCAAACCCCCCAAACCCCCAACCCCCAACCCCAAACCCTCAAACCACCCCAAACCCCAACCCCCCAAACCCCCAACCCCAAACCCTCAAACCCCCCCAAACCCCCAACCCTCAAACCCTCAACCCCCAACCCCTCAAACTCCCAACCCCCAAACCCCCAACCCCAAACCCTCAAACCCCCCCAAACCCCCAACCCCCAACCCCAAACCCTCAAACCCCCCCAAACCCCAACCCTCAAACCCCCAACCCCCAAACCCTCAAACCCCCCCCCAACCGACAACCCTCAAACCCTCAACCCCCCAACTCTCAAACCCCCAACCCCCCAACCCTCAAACCCCCCAAACCCCCAACCCCCAAACCCTCAACCCCCCCCAACCCCCAACCCTCAAACCCTCAACCCCCAAACCCCCAAACCCCCAACCCCAAACCCCCACCCCTCAAACCCTCAACCCCCAACCCTCAAACCCTCAACCCCCAACGCCTCAAACCCCCAACCCCTCAAACCCCCAACCCCAAACCCCCAAACCCCCAACCCCCAAACGCTCAAACCCCTCCAACCCCCAACCCTTAAACCTCCAACCCTCAAACCCTCAACCCCCAACCCCCAAACCCTCAACCCCCAACCCCCAAACCCCTCAAACCCTCAACCCCCAACCCTCAAACCCTCAACCCCCAAACCCCTCAAACCCTCAACCCCCAACCCTCAACCCCCAACCCCAAACCCCCAACCCCAAACCCTCAAACCCCCCAAACCCCCAACCCTCAAACCCCTCAAACCCCCCAAACCCCTCTAACCTCAAACCCGCCAAACCCTCAAACACCCAAACCCTCAAACCCCCCAAACCCTCAAACCCCCAACTCCCAAACCCTCAAACCCCCCAAACCTTCAAACCCCCAACCCCAAACCCTCAAACCCCCCAAACCCCTCAAACCCCTAACCCCAAACCCTCAAACCCGCCAAACCCCTCAAACCCCTCAAACCCCCAACCCTCAAGCCCCCAAACCCCTCAAACCCCCAACCTCAAACCCGCTAAACCCCCAAACCCTCAAACCCCCCAAACCTCCAAACCCCCCAAACCCCAACCCTCAAACCCGCCAAACCCCCAAACCCCTCAAACCCCCAACCCTCAACCCCCCCAGACCCTCAACCCCCCAAACCCACAACTCCCAAACCCCAAACCCCAAACCCGCCAAACCCTCAAACCCCCCCAAACCTCACCCCAAACCCTCAAACCCCACCCCACCCCCAAACCTCAACCCCCAAGCCCCACCCCCCAAACCCAACAACCCCAAACCCCCAAACGCAAACCCTCAAACCCCCTAAACCCCAACCCTCAAACCCCCCAAACCCCCAACCCTCAAACCCCCCAAACCCCTCAAACCCCCAACCCTCAAACCCCCCCAAACCCTCAACCCCCCAAACCACCAACTCCCAAACCCCCAACCCCAAACCCGCCAAACCCTCAATCCCCCCCAAACCTCACCCCAAACCCTCAAATCCCACCCTAACCCCCAAACCTCAAACCCCAAAGCCCCAACCCCCAAACCCCCCAAACCCAACCACCCCAAACCCCCAAACCCAAACCCTCAAACCCCCTCAAATCCCACCCCAACCCCAAACCTCAAACCCCCAAGCCCCACCCCCAACACCCCCCAACCCAACCCCCCCAAACCCACAACCCCCAAACCCTCAACCCCCCCAAACCTCCCAACCCCCCAAATCCACAACCCCAACCACCAAACCCTCAACCCTCACCCCCAAACGCTCAACCCCCAAACCCCAAACACCCCAACACCCAAACACCCTAAACCCTCAAATCCCCAAATCCTCAAACCCCCTAAACCCCAACCCCCCAAAACCCAAACCCCAAAAAACCTCAAACCCCCAACCCCCAAACCCCAAAACCCCAACCCCCCCAAACCCCAACCCCAACCTCCAACCCCAACCCCCAAACCTCAAACCCCCAAGCCCCGCCCCAACCCCCCAAACCCTCAAACCCCAAACACCCTCAACCCCAACCCACAACCCCCAAACCCCAAACACCCCAACCCCCAAACACCCTAAACCCTCAACCCCCCAAACCCCAAACATCCCACCCCCCAAACCCCAAACCCTCAAACCCCCAAATCCCCAAACCTCAAACCCCCTAAACCCCAAACCCCCAAACCCCAAACCCCCCAAAAAAACCAAACCCCCAAACCCCAAACCCTAACCCGAGCCACACTCACACACACACTCTCACCCTCAGCCAAACTTTCACACTCACACTCAATCTCACACTCACACTCTCACCGTTACTCTTACACTCACCTTCATGCTCACTCTTACAAACACCCTCACATTCATTCTTGCCCTCACATCACTCTCACTTACATTCTCACACTCCTCTTCACATCCAACCCCACACCCAATCTCGCCATCACTCCCACCCTCAGCCAAATATTCACACCTGCACTCACTCTCAACCTCACAGTTACACTCACTCCCACATTCACACTCACCCTCCTGCTCAGTTGTACATTCACGCTCACTCTCACATTCTCACGCTCACACTCTCACACTCACATTCTCACAAACTCACACTCACACACTAACTCTCACACTCATATTCTCACACTCACACTCTCAGTCACATTCTCACACTCACACTCTCACACTCATTCTCACACACATTCTCACACTCACATTCTCACATTCTCGCACTCACTCTCACACTCACATTCACACTCTCACATTCTCACACACACTCACATACTCACACTAACATACTCACACTCACCTACTCACTCTCACACTCATACTCACATTCTCACATACTCACACTCACATTCTCAAATTCTCACACTCACACTCTCACACTCACCTTCTCACATTCTCAGACTCACATTCTCACTCTCACATTCACACACACACACTCACATACTCATACTCACACTCACTCTCTCACTCTTGCACTCACAATCTCACTCTCATACTCACACTCACATTCTTACACTCATACTCTCACACTCACGCACTCACACTCTCGCACTCACACTCTCGCACTCACACTCTCGCACTCACACTCTCGCACTCACACTCTCGCACTCTCGCACTCACACTCTCGCACTCACACTCTCGCACTCACACTCTCGCACTCACATTCTCACTCTCACACTCACATACATTCTCACATTCTCAAAGTCTCACACTCAAACTCAGTTACATTCTCAAACTCACAGTCTCACATACTGGCATTCTCACACTCGCATTCTCACACTCGCGTTCTCACACTCACACACATTCATATTCTCACACCCACATTCTCACTCACCCTCACTCATGCACTCACATTATCACACTCATACTCAGTCACATTCTCACACTCACGCTCACACTCACACTCACATTCTCATACTCACAGTCTCACACTCTCACTCACATTCACACACCCACATTCACATTCTCACACTCACATCTCACTCTTCCACTAAAATGCGCGCACTCACATTCTCGCACTCACACACATTCATATTCTCACACCCACATTCTCACTCTCACCCTCACTCACGCACTCACATTATCACACTCATACTCAGTCACATTCTCACACTCACGCTCACACTCACACTCACATTCTCATACTCACAGTTTCACACTTACATACTCACTCTCTCACTCACATTCTCACACTCACCTTCTCACACCCACATTCTCACTCTCACATTCACACACACACACACACACACACATTCCCACGCATTTTCACACTCGCACACTCACATTCTCACTCTCACATTCACACACACACACTCACATTCTCACGCATTTTCACACTTGCATTTTCACATTCGCATTCTCACATATCACACTCACATTCTCACTCTCGCATTCTCACACACACACACATTTGCATTCTCACATTCGCAGTCTCACACTCTCACATTCTCACATTCATTCTCACACACAATCTCACACTCACATACATTCTCACACATTCTCACATTCTCAGTCTCACAATTACACTCATATACTCAAACTCGCATTCTCACACTCGCATTCTCACTCCTGCACTCACATTATCACACTCACTCAGTCATTCTCACACTCACGCTCAAACTCACGCTCACATTCTCATACTCACACTCTCACACTCGCACTCGCATACTAACTCTCACACTCACATACTCGCAATCACATACTTGCACACTCACTCACACTCACTTTCTCACACTCACAGTCTCACACTCGCATTCTCACACTCGCATACTGGCATTCTCACACTCGTATTCTCACACTCGCATTCCCACACTCGCATTCTCACACTCGCATTCTCACTCACCCTCACGCATGCACTCACATTATCACACTCATACAGTCACATTCTCATTCATGCTCACAGTCACACTCACATTCTCACACTCACTCACATGCACACTCACATTCTCACGCTCACATTCACACACTCGCATTCGCAAACTCGCATTCGCACATTATCACACTCACGTTCTCACTCTCACATTTCCACACACACACTCACATTCCCACATTATCACACTCGCATTCTCGCACTCGCATTCTCACATTATCACACTCTCGCATTCTCACACTCACATTCTCACACACACACTCACATCCTCGCATTCTTGCATTCACATTCTCACATTCTCACAATCTCACACTCTCACAGTCACACACTCACATACTCACTCTCGCACTCACATTCTCACACACACATTCTCACGGCCACATTCTCGCATTCGCATTCTCACACTCTCACATACTCACATTCTCACACTCACATTCTCACACTTACACTCACATTCCCACACTCACATTCCCACACTCATGCTCAGTCACATTCTCGCACTCACGCTCACACTCACACTCAAATGCACACTCGCATCCTCATACTCACATTCTCTCACTCACACTCACATTCACACTCACATAACCACACTCACATTTTCACACTCGCATTCTCACACTCACATCCTCACACTCACATCCTCACACTCATGCTCACTTTATCACATTCACATCCTCACACTCACGCTGACACTCACATTTTCACACTCGCATTCTCACTCTCGCACTCTCACTCGCACTCCCGCACTCTCACTCTCACTCACACTCACATTCTCACATTCTCACACTCATATGCTCACATTCACACTCACATTCTCACACTCACATTCACACACTCGCATGTGCACACTCACATTCTCGCACTCGCATTCTCACATTATCACACTCTCGCATTCTCACACTCACATTCTCACACACACACTCACATCCTCGCATTCTTGCATTCACATTCTCACAATCTCACACTCTCACAGTCACACACTCACATACTCACTCTCGCACTCACTCTCGCACTCACTCTTGCACTCACATTCTCACGCCCACATTCTCGCATTCGCATTCTCACACTCTCACATCCTCACATTCTCACACTCACATTCTCACATTCTCAGTCTCACACTTACACTCACATTCCCACACTCACATAACCACACTCACATTTTCACACTCGCATTCTCACACTCGCATTCTCACACTCGCATTCTCACACTCACTGACATTCACATTCTCACACTGAGGCTCACATTCCCCTTCACACCCACCTCACATCCAATCTTACCATCACTCTCACCCTCAGCCAACTTTCACACTCAAGCTCACTCACATAAACTCACACACACACACACTCTTCAGACACACTCATGCAGACACACTTGCATTCTCACACTCACATTCTCACACTCGCATTCTCACACTCATGTTCACACTCACCTGCTCACTCTCTCACACACTCTCATACTTTCACAGTCACATCCTCACACTCACATCCTCACACTCATGCTCACATTATCACATTCACATCCTCACACTCACGCTGACACTCACATATTCACGCTCACATGCGCATTTTCACACTCGCACTCTCACTCTCAGTCACATTCTCACACTCATTCTCACACATTCTCACTCTCATTCTCACACTTACACACTCACTCACACTCACATACAATCACATACACACTCACTCTCACAATCACATATTCACACCCGCAGTATCACACTCGCAGTCTCACTCACATACTCACATCCACATACTCACACTCACACTCACATTCTCACACTTACACACTCACTCACACTCACATACAATCACATACACACTCACTCTCACAATCACATATTCACACCCGCAGTATCACACTCGCAGTCTCACTCACATACTCACATCCATATACTCACACTCACATTCTCACTCTCACATTCTCACACACACACACACACACACATTCTCACACTCGCAGTCTCACACTCGCATTCTCACGTTATCACACTCACATTCTCACACACACACTCACATCCTCGCATTCAAATTCTCACACTCTCACACTCAGTCACACATTCACATACTCACTCTCGCACTCACATTCTCACACACACATTCTCGCACTCACATTCTCACACTCACATTCTCACACTTACGCTCGCAATCTCACTCACATTCTCACACTCACATTCACATACTCGCGCTCAGTCACATTCTCACACTCACGCTCACACTCACACTCAAATGCACACTCACATCCTCACACTCACATTCTCACACTCACATTCTCACACTCACTGACATTCACATTCTCACACTGAGGCTCACATTCCCCTTCACACCCACCTCACATCCAATCTTACCATCACTCTCACCCTCAGCCAACTTTCACACCCAAACTCACTCACATACACTCACACACACACTCATGCAGACACACTCATGCAGACACACTCATGCAGACACACTTGCATTCACACACTCACATTTTCACGCTCACATTCTCACACTCATGTTCACACTCACCTGCTCACTCTCTCACACACTCTCATACTTTCACACTCACATTCACACACTCACATCCTCACACTCACGCTCACATTCTCACGCTCACATTCTCACACTCACATATTCACGCTCACATGCGCACTCTTACTCTCGCACTCTTACTCTCGCACTCTTACTCTCGCACTCTCACACTCACGCTCAGTCACATTCTCACACTCACGCTCACATTCACCCTCACATATTCTCACACTCATTCTCACACTCATTCTCACACATTCTTACTCTCATTCTCACACTTACATACTCACTCACACTCACATACAATCACATACACACTCACTCTCACAATCACATATTCACACCCGCAGTATCACACTCGCAGTCTCACTCACATACTCACATCCACATACTCACACTCACATTCTCACACTCACATTCATACTCACATAATCACATACACACACTCAGGCTCACACTCCCCTTCACACACACCTCACACCCAATCTCGGCATCACTCTCACCTTCAGCCAACTTTCACACTCACGCTCAATCTCACACTCACACACACTCATGCAGACACACTCACATAGTCACACTTGCATTCACATTCTCACACTCACATTCTCACACTCATATTCTCACATTCTAACACTCTCACACTCATGCTCACACTCAATTGCTCACGCGCACACTCACACAGTCTCACATTCTCTCTTGCACTCGCACTCTCGCACTCTCACTCTCACACTCTCACTCCCGCACTCTCACTCCCGCTCAGTCACATTCTCACACTCATTCCCACACATTCTCACTCTCATGCTCACACTTACATACTCACTCACACTCACATACAATCACATACATACTCACTCTCACAATCACATATTCACACCCGCAGTATCACACTCGCAGTTTCACTCACATACTCACATCCACATACTCACACTCACACTCACATTCTCACACACACACACATTCTCACACTCGCAGTCTCACGCTCGCATTCTCACACTCGCATTCTCACATTATCACACTCACATTCTCACTCACATTCTCACACATACACTCACATCCTTGCATTCAAATTCTCACACTCTCACACTCAGTCACACATTCACATACTCACTCTCGCACTCACATTCTCACACACACATTCTCACACTCACATTCTCGCATTCGCATTCTCACACTCTCACATACTCACATTCTCACACTCACATTCTCACATTCTCAGTCTCACATTCTCAGTCTCACATTCTCAGTCTCACACTTACACTCGCATTCTCACACTCACATTCTCACACTCACATTCACACACTCATGCTCAGTCACATTCTCACACTCACATATTCACGCTCACATGCGCACTCTTACTCTCGCACTCTTACTCTCGCACTCTCACACTCACGCTCACACATTCTCACACTCACGCTCACATTCACCCTCACACATTCTCACACTCATTCTCACACATTCTCACACTCATTCTCACACATTCTTACTCTCATTCTCACACTTACATACTCACTCACACTCACATACAATCACATACACACTCACTCTCACAATCACATATTCACACCCGCAGTATCACACTCGCAGTCTCACTCACATACTCACATCCACATACTCACACTCACATTCTCACACTCACATTCATACTCACATAATCACATACACACACTCAGGCTCACACTCCCCTTCACACACACCTCACACCCAATCTCGGCATCACTCTCACCTTCAGCCAACTTTCACACTCACGCTCAATCTCACACTCACACACACTCATGCAGACACACTCACATAGTCACACTTGCATTCACATTCTCACACTCACATTCTCACACTCATATTCTCACATTCTAACACTCTCACACTCATGCTCACACTCAACTGCTCACGCGCACACTCACACAGTCTCACATTCTCTCTCGCACTCTCACTCTCGCACTCTCACTCTCACACTCTCACTCCCGCACTCTCACTCCCGCTCAGTCACATTCTCACACTCATTCCCACACATTCTCACTCTCATGCTCACACTTACATACTCACTCACACTCACATACAATCACATACATACTCACTCTCACAATCACATATTCACACCCGCAGTATCACACTCGCAGTCTCACTCACATACTCACATCCACATACTCACACTCACACTCACACTCACATTCTCACTCTCACATTCTCACACACACACACATTCTCACACTCGCAGTCTCACGCTCGCATTCTCACACTCGCATTCTCACATTATCACACTCACATTCTCACTCACATTCTCACACATACACTCACATCCTTGCATTCAAATTCTCACACTCTCACACTCAGTCACACATTCACATACTCACTCTCGCACTCACATTATCACACACACATTCTCACACTCACATTCTCGCATTCGCATTCTCACACTCTCACATACTCACATTCTCACACTCACATTCTCACATTCTCAGTCTCACATTCTCAGTCTCACATTCTCAGTCTCACATTCTCAGTCTCACATTCTCAGTCTCACATTCTCAGTCTCACACTTACACTCGCATTCTCACACTCACATTCTCACACTCACATTCACACACTCATGCTCAGTCACATTCTCACACTCACATTCTCACATTCTAACACTCTCACACGCATGCTCACACTCAACTGCTCACTCGCACACTCACACTCACATACATTCTCACACTCACATTCTCACAGTCTCACATTCTCACTCGCATTCTCACACTCGCATTCTCACCCTCACATGCATTCCCGCACTCGCATTCTCGCACTCACATTCTCACACTCAATCTCACCCTCTCACTCTCACACTCTCACTGTCGCACTCACATTATCAGACTCACGGTGTCACATTCTCGCACTCACGCTCACACTCTCACTCACATACTCACTCTCACACACATACAATCACACACTCACACTCACATTCTCACACGTGCATTCTCACACTCGCATTCACACAATCACACTAACACACTCCCTCTCACACACATACTCACACTCACATTCTCACATTCACACTAACAATCACATTCTCACATTCACATTCACACTCACATTCTCAAACTCATATTCTCACATTCTCAAACCCGCACTCTCACACTCACATTCTCACATTCACACTAACACACTCACTCTCACACACATACTCACAATCACATTCTCACATTCACACTCACACTCACATTCTCACATTCACACACTCGCATTCACACACTCGCACACAATCTCACGCTCACATTCTCACACTCGCACTCACACTCGCATTCTCACACTCGCATTCGCACCACTGAATTTTCACACTCGCACTCTCACACTGACACTGACACTGACACTGACACTCACATACTCACACTCAGGCTCACACTCCCCTTCACATCCACCTCACACCCAATCTCACCATCATTCTCACCCGCAGCCAAACTTTCACACTCACACTCAATCACACACACTCACTCACTCTCACTCACACACACACACACTCACACACTCATGCAGATACACTCACATAGTCACACTTGCATTCACACACTCGCATTTTCACACTCGCATTTCACAATTACATTCTCACACTCACGTTCACATTATCACACTCATTATCACACTCACATTATCACACTCACATTATCACACACACGCGGACACTCGCATTCTCACACTCGTGTTCTCACACTCACATACACATGCTCACTCTCACACACACTCTCACACACACTCTCACACACTCTCACACACACTCTCACACACACTCTCACACACACTCACATTCTCACACCACTCATATTCTCACTCACACATATGGACTCACACACACACTCTCTCACACTGACATTCACACTGACACTCACACACACACATACTCACACACACTCAGGCTCACACTCTCCTTCACACCCACCCTCACACCCAATCTCACCATCACTCTCACCCTCAGCCAAACTTTCACACTCACACACAATCTCACACTCACTCACTCACACACACACACACTCACACTCAGACACACTGACTCACATTCACTGACACATGCACTCACACACACATGCGCACTCTCACACTCACTCACACACACTCATTCACACACACACTCATTCACACTCACACTCGGACACACTCACTCACATTCACTGACACACGCACTCACACACACATATAAGAACATAAGAATTAGGAACAGGAGTAGGCCATCTAGCCCCTCGAGCCTGCTCCGCCATTCAACAAGATCATGGCTGATCTGGCCGTGGACTCAGTTCCACTTACCCGCCCGCTCCCCATAACCCTTAATTCCCTTATTGGTTAAAAATCTATCTATCTGTGATTTGAATACATTCAATGAGCTAGCCTCAACTGCTTCCTTGGGCAGAGAATTCCACAGATTCACAACCCTCTGGGAGAAGAAATTCCTTCTCAACGCGGTTTTAAATTGGCTCCCCCGTATTTTGAGGCTGTGCCCCCTAGTTCTAGTCTCCCCGACCAGTGGAAACAACCTCTCCGCCTCTATCTTGTCTATCCCTTTCATTATTTTAAATGTTTCTATAAGATCACTCCTCATCCTTCTGAACTCCAACGAGTAAAGACCCAGTCTACTCAATCTATCATCAGAAGGTAACTCCCTCATCTCCGGAATCAGCCTAGTGAATCGTCTCTGTACCCCCTCCAAAGCTAGTATATCCTTCCTTAAGTAAGGTGACCAAAACTGCACGCAGTACTCCAGGTGCAGCCTCACCAATACCCTGTACAGTTGCAGAAGGACCTCCCTGCTTTTGTACTCCATCCCTCTCACAATGAAGGCCAACATTCCATTCGCCTTCCTGATTACCTGCTGCACCTGCAAACTAACTTTTTGGGATTCATGCACAAGAACCCCCAGGTCCCTCTGCACCGCAGCATGTTGTAATTTCTCCCCATTCAAATAATATTCCATTTTACTGTTTTTTTTTCCAAGGTGAATGACCTCACACTTTCTGACATTGTATTCCATCTGCCAAACCTTAGCCCATTCGCTTAACCTATCTAAATCTCTTTGCAGCCTCTCTGTGTCCTCTACACAACCCACTCCCCCACTAATCTTTGTGTCATCTGCAAATTTTGTTACACTACACACTGTCCCCTCTTCCAGGTCATCTATGTATATTGTAAACAGTTGTGGTCCCAGCACCGATCCCTGTGGCACACCACTAACCACCGATTTCCAACCCGAAAAAGACCCATTAATCCCGACTCTCTGCTTTCTGTTAGCCAGCCAGTTCTCTACCCATGCTAATACATTTCCTCTGACTCCGCGTACCTTTATCTTCTGCAGTAACCTTTTGTGTGGCACCTTATCGAATGCCTTTTGGAAATCTAAATACACCACATCCATCGGTACACCTCTATCCACCAAGCTCGTTATATCCTCAAAGAATTCCAGTAAATTAGTTAAACATGATTTCCCCTTCACGAATCCATGTTGCGTTTGCTTGATTGCACTATTCCTATCTAGATGTCCCGCTATTTTTTCCTTAATGGTAGCTTCAAGCATTTTCCCCACTCTCACACTTACTCACACACACACACACACTTACTCACACACTCATGCAGACACACTCACAGAGTCACACTCACACTCACAGACTCACAAAGTCACACTCACACTCACTCAATCACCCAGTCTCACTCACACGCACTCACATTCAGACACTCACACACACTCACACACACAGACACACACACACTCACAGTCTCACACTCACAGTCTCACACTCACAGACTCACACACTCAGACTCACACACTCAGACTCACACACACTCAGACTCACACTCATACACTCCCAGACACACTCATGCACTCAGTCACACACACACTCACACTCGCACTCACTGACACACAAACTGACACACTTACACACTCAGTCACACTCACACTCATGCACACACTCATTCACTCACACTCACACAATCTCACTCTCACACTTACCCTCACAACCACACTCAGCATCACACTAGCCTCACACCCATAACACTCACGCTCACACTGACACTCACATTCACTCTCACATCTTCACGCTCACACCTATCCTCACACCTAATCTCACCCTCACGCTCACCCTCAGCCAAACGTTAACACTCACATTCTCACTCTCACACTTAACCTCAAACGCACACTCACTTTCACCCTCACACTTACTCTCACTCACACTCACATTCTCACACTCCCCTTCACACCCACCATCACACCCAATCCCACTCTCAATCTCGCACTCAGACAAACCTTCACACTCGCACTCAATCTCGCACTCACACTTACCCTCACACCCAACCCACCCTCACCACTTACACCTGGAGCACACCTGGAGCTCACCTGGAGCATGCCGCTTACACCTGGAACACACTTGGAGCTCACCTGGAGCACACCACTCATACCTGGAGCACACCTGGAGCACACCGCTCACACCTGGAGCACGCCTGGAGCACACCTGGAGCTCACCTGGAGCTCACCTGGAGCACACCGCTCACACCTGGAGCACACCACTCACACCTGGAGCACGCCTGGAGCACACCTGGAGCTCACCTGGAGCACACCGCTCACACCTGGAGCACACCTGGAGCACACCGCTCACATCTGGAGCACACCTGGAGTACATCTGGAGCACATCTGGAGCACACCTGGAGCTCACCCGGAGCACACCTGGAGCTCACCACACCTGGAGTACACCTGGAGCACATCTGGAGCTCACCTGGAGCTCACCACACACCTGGAGCACACCTGGAGCACACCTGGAGCACACCGCTCATACCTGGAGCACACCTGGAGCACGCTGCTCACACCTGGAGCACACCTGGACCACTCCGCTCACACCTGGAGCACACCTGGTTGCATGCCTGGAGCATGTAGTACATGTGTCTAAAGCAATCAGTACTTGGAAACACCTGGAGCACATGATGCTGACATGTGGCGCTTGCAGTGTACATATATGGAGCACACAGTACTCACATGCCTAGCACACGTGGTGAGTGCGAGCATTGATAACTCTGCGTCAGAAGCTCATGGGTTCTCGTCCCGCTCCAGTACTTGAGCGTGATCTAACCCGACACACCGATACTGGGGGAGTGCCGCATTGTCAGGGGCGGTGTCTCTCGGACGGGCTGTTACACGGCCCGGTTGGGTGGATGTAAGAAAACTCTATGTCACTGTTTGCAGACGAGCCTGGCCAACATCTATCCCTCAAACAACACCATTAAAAGCCGATTATCGGGGCATTCACTCATTTGCTGCTATAATAACACTGCATTAGCATTAATGTCCCCTGGATTCGGTGGGGAAGCGTTCTTTTTGCAGCTGACAGTGTTGCCGGAGGGACGGAGGAGGTTCCACCAGAGCGGAAACATTTAACATGGACACTGTCCGCATTGAGCCGAGCCTTGAATCCTCACTCCGGGTGTTGTCTCAAACACAAGGTGCATAAAAGTGAGACGAGAAAATGTGAATGTAGGTGATATTAACGCAGAGCGGAATCCCCGAGATCCGGGCTGCTCTTTCCCGATCTAATCATTAAAAAATCCAGCTAATGATATTTTGTGGCTAGTTATCGGAGTTTGTTTTTCGCTAATTTAGAACATAAGAATATAAGAAGTAGGAGCAGGAGTCGGCCATTCGGCCCCTCGAGTCTGCTCCGCCATTCAATAAGATCATGGCTGATATTTGACCTCAACTCCACTTTCCCGCCTGATCCCCATATTCCTCGATTCCCTTAATATCCAAAAAATTACCCTGCTCTTATTTAATAAATAAAAACTGGTGTTTTGGTTAATTTCCCAGCGATTTGGTTTAATTTCGGAGGGAATTTGGGCTAATTTCTGTTTATGTTTTTGGCTAATTTCCCGATATTTCTGGCTAATTTCCCGATGTTTCTGGTTAATTTCCCGATGTTTTTGACTAATTTCCCGATGTTTCTGGTTAATTTCCCGATGTTTCTGGCTAATTTCCCGGTTTTTGGCTAATTTCCCGATGTTTGTTAATTTCCCGGTTTTTGGCTAATTTCCCAATGTTTCTGGTTAATTTCCTGATGTTTCTGGTTAATTTCCCGGTTTTTGGCTAATTTCCTGATGTTTCTGGTTAATTTCCCGATGTTTCTGGTTAATTTCCCGGTTTTTGGCTAATTTCCAAATGTTTTTGGCTAATTTCCCGATGTTTCTGGCTAATTTCCTGATGTTTTTGGCTAATTTCCCAATGTTTCTGGTTAATTTCCCGATGTTTCTGGCTAATTTCCTGATGTTTTTGGCTAATTTCCCGATGTTTCTGGTTAATTTCCCGATGTTTTTGGCTAATTTCCCGATGTTTCTGGTTAATTTCCCGATGTTTTTGGCTAATTTCCCGATGTTTCTGGCTAATTTCCCGATGTTTCTGGCTAATTTCCTGATGTTTTTGGCTAATTTCCCGATGTTTTTGGCTAATTTCCCGATGTTTCTGGCTAATTTCCTGATGTTTTTGGCTAATTTCCCGATGTTTTTGGCTAATTTCCCGATGTTTCTGACTAATTTCCCGATGTTTTTTGGCTAATTTCCCGCTGTTTGTTGTTTGCTCGTGCCGCGCAGTGTCGGTGTGTCTCGGGGACCTGCCCATGATTTGGGCCTGTCTGGGTTCACTGCCAGCACCGGGGTTCAGTGCTCTGGGCCAGTGCTGTCGGTGAACCGCTCACTCCATCAGTAGGTGGTATACTGAAGGCCCCTCCTCCTCACTCTCGCTTTATACTGCAGCCTCCGACCCTTATATATCACAACAACTTGCATTTATACAGCGCCTTTGACATAGTAAAACACCCGAGGCACTTCACAGGAGCGATTATCAGACAAAATGTGACCCCGGGCCACATGAGGAGATATTGGGACATGTGACCAAAAGCTTGATCAACGAGGTTGGTTTTAAGGAGTGTCTTGAAGGAGGAAAGAGAGGTGGAGAGGTGAAGAGGTTTAGGGAGGGAGTTCCAGAGCTTGGGGCCCAGGCAGCTGAAGGCACGGCCACCGATGGTTGAGCGATTATAATCAGGGTTGCTCAAGAAACCAGAATTAGAGGAGCGCAGAGATCTCGGGGGGTTGTGGGGCTGGAGATTACAGAGATAGGGAGGGGCGAGGGCCATGGAGGGATTTGTAAACAGGGATGAGAATTTTGAAATCAAGGCGTTGCTTAACCAGAAGCCAATGTAGGTCAGTGAGCACAGGGGGTGATGGGTGAGTGGGACTCGGTGCGAGTTAGGACATGGGCTGCCAAGTTTTGGATCACCTCTAGCTTACGTAGGGTATAATGTTGGAATAGTCAAGTCTCGAGGTAACAAAGGCACGGATGAGGGTTTCAGCAGCGGATGAGCTGAGGCAGGGGCGGAGATGGGTGATGTTATGGAGGTGGAAATAGGCGGTCTTAGTTATGCTGTGGATATGTGGCCGGAAGCTCATTTCAGGGTCAAATATTATAGAACCCACCCCTTATATGTTTTAGCCTCCCATCCCTTAGACAAAGATAATTTAAGGTTCTGGGGGAGGTGGGACCAGTACAAACCGGACGGTCTGCACCTGGGCAGGACCGGAACCAATGTCCAAGGGGGAGTGTTTGCTAGTGCTGTTGGGGAGGGGTTAAACTAATATGACAGGGGGATGGGAACCTATGCAGGGAGACACGGAAATAAAAAAGAGGCAGAAGCAAAATATAGAAAGGAGAATAGTAAAAGTGGAGGGCAGAGAAACCCAAGGCAAAAAACAAAAAGGGCCACATTACAGAAAAATTCTAAAGGGACAAAGTGTGTTAAAAAGACAAGCCTGAAGGCTCTGTGCCTCAATGCGAGGAGTATTCGGAATAAGGTGGATGAATTAACTGCACAGACAGCAGTTAACAGATGCGATGTAATTGACATCACGGAGACATGGCTCCAGGGTGACCAAGGCTGGGAACTCAACATCCAGGGGTATTCAACATTTAGGAAGGATAGACAGAAAGGAAAAGGAGGCGGGGTGGCGTTGCTGGTTAAAGATGAAATCAATGCAATAGTAAGGAAGGACATTAGCTTGGATGATGTGGAATCGGTATGGGTGGAGCTACGGAATTCCAAAGGGCAGAAAACGTTAGTGGGAGTTGTGTACAGACCACCAAACAGTAGTAGTGAGGTTGGGGACAGCATCAAACAAGAAATTAGGGATGTGTGCAATAAAGGTACAGCAGTTATTATGGGTGACTTTAATCTACATATAGATTGGGCTAACCAAACTGGTAGCAATACGGTAGAGGAGGATTTCCTGGAGTGTATTAGGGATGGTTTTCGAGACCAATATGTCGAGGAACCAACCAGGGAGCTGGCCATCCTAGACTGGGTGATGTGTAACGAGAAGGGACTAATTAGCAATCTTGTTGTGCGAGGCCCCTTGGGAAAAAGTGACCATAATATGGTAGAATTCCTTATTAAGATGGAGAGTGACACAGTTAATTTGGAATCTAGGGTCCTGAACTTAAGGAAAGGTAACTTTGACGGTATGAGGCGTGAATTGGCTAGAATAGACTGGCAAAGGATACTTAAAGGGTTGACGGTGGATAGGCAATGGCAAACATTTAAAGATCACATGGATGAACTTCAGCAATTGTACATCCCTGTCTGGAGTAAAAAATAAAACGGGGAAGGTGGCTCAACCATGGCTAACAAAGGAAATTAAGGATAGTGTTAAAACCAAGTGAGAGGCATATAAATTGGCCAGAAAAAGCAACAAACCTGAGGACTGGGTGAAATTTAGAATTCAACAGAGGAGGACTAAGGGTTTAATTAAGAGTGGGGAAATAAAGTACGAGAGCAAGCTCGCAGGGAATATAAGAACTGACTGCCAGAGCTTCTACAAATATGTGAACAGAAAAAGATTAGTGAAGACAAACATAGGTCCCTTGCAGTCGGATTCAGGTGAAATTATAATGGGAACAAAGAAATGGCAGACCAATTGAACCAATACTTCGGTTCTGTCTTCACAAAGGAAGATACAAATAACCTTCCGGAAGTACTAGGGGACCGAGGGTCTAGTGAGAAGGAGGAACTGAAGGATATCCTTATTAGGCGGGAAATTGTGTTAGGGAAATTGATGGGATTGAAGGCCGATAAATCCCCGGGGCCTGATAGTCTGCATCCCAGAGTGCTCAAGGAAGTGGCCCTAGAAATAGTGGATGCATTGGTGATCATTTTCCAACAGTCTATCGACTCTGGATCAGTTCCCATGGACTGGAGGGTAGCTAATGTAACACCACTTTTTAAAAAAGGAGGGAGAGAGAAAATGGGTACTTATAGACCAGTTAGCTTGTCATCAGTAGTGGGGAAAATGTTGGAATCGATCACGAAGGACGAAATAGCAGCGCATTTGGAAAGCGGTGACAGGATCGGACTAAGTCAGCATGGATTTATGAAAGGGAAATCATGCTTGACAAATCTTCTGGAATTTTTTGAGGATGTAACTAGTAGAGTGGACAAGGGAGAACCAGTGGATGTGGTGTATTTGGACTTTCAGAAGGCTTTTGACAAAGTCCCGCACAAGAGATTGGTGTGCAAAATCAAAGAGCATGGTATTGGGGGTAATATTCTGACATGGATAGGGAACTGGTTGGCAGACAGGAAGCAGAGAGTCGGGATAAACGGGTCCTTTTCAGAATGGCAGGCAGTGACTAGTGGAGTGCCGCAGGGCTCAGTGCTGGGACCCCAGCTACTTACAATATACATTAACAATTTGGATGAAGGAATAGAGTGTAACATCTCCAAGTTTGCAGATGACACTAAACTGGGTGGCGGTGTGAGCTGTGAGGAGGACGCTAAGAGGCTCCAGGGTGACTTGGACAGGTTAGGTGAGTGGGCAAATGCATGGCAGATGCAGTATAATGTAGATAAATGTGAGGTTATCCATTTTGGGGGCAAAAACACGAAGGCAGAATATTATCTGAATGGCAGCAGACTAGGAAAAGGGGAGGTGCAACGAGACCTGGGTGTCATGGTACATCAGTCATTGAAAGTTGGCATGCAGGTACAGCAGGTGGTGAAAAAGGCAAATGGTGTGTTGGTCTTCATAGCTAGGGGATTTGAGTATAGGAGCAGGGAGGTCTTACTGCAGTTGTACAGGGCCTTAGTGAGGCCACACCTGGAATATTGTGTTCAGTTTTGGTCTCCTAATCTGAGGAAGGACATTCTTGCTATTGAGGGAGTACAGCAAAAGTTCACCAGACTGATTCCAGGGATGGCTGGGCTGTCATATGAGGAGAGACTGGATCAACTGGGCCTTTATTCACTGGAGTTTCAAAGGATGAGAGGGGATCTCATAGAAACGTATAAGATTCTGACGGGACTGGACAGGTTAGATGCAGGATGAATGTTCCCGATTTTGGGGAAGTCCAGAACCAGGGGACATAGTCTTAGGATAAGGGGTAGGCCATTTAGGACTGAGATGAGGAGAAACTTCTTCACTCAGAGAGTTGTTAACCTGTGGAATTCCCTGCTGCAGAGAGTTGTTGATGCCAGTTCACTGGATATATTCAAGAGGGAGTTAGTTATGGCCCTTACGGTTAAAGGGATCAAGGGGTATGGAGAGAAAGCAGGAAAGGGGTACTGAAGGAATGATCAGCCATGATCTTATTGAATGGTGGTGCAGGCTCGAGGGGCCGAATGGCCGACTCCTGCTCCTATTTCTTATGTTCTTATGTTCATTGGGTCAACCATCCAGTTACAGATCCCCCTCTCTCTCCCTACCTCAGTCTCTCTCTCACTCTCTCTCCCTACCTCAGTCTCTCTCTCTCTCTGCCTCTCTCTCTCTTTCTTTCTGTCTCTCCATGCTGCTAATTCATTTACAGCAATCTTAAACGCACCTTTTAATGTCCCTCCTCAGAGTTTTAAATGATCAGAAGAGAGAGAGGGAGAAGGTAGATCATTGGTGCAGTCAGTGGCCCCGCTGTGTGGGCAGAGATGTAGTGATGCCCTTTCACTCCTTCTGCCTGTTTGTCCCACCACCAGCCAGAGTGCTGCAGCCAGTTCCTGTTGGAGAAATCATATTGACACAGCCGCAACCTACAACACACCTTGTGCATGGGACAGAGTGCCAGCAGCTCTTTTTGGAAGAGATATTTTTGTCCAGGGTTTTATTTCTTGAAGGGAGCTGTGGCCTCCTGCGTCTTTTTGTTGTTGAATGAAGCTGTGATTACACACGCCATTACTCACAGGGGTGGTTTTAATGGCCTTCCTGTCAGCTGCAAACATTGGTGGGGGAGGGAAGCAGGGTAGGGTATGACCTGGAGCCCCAGCTCCCCACCTCTGCCCTGCCTCCTCACTGGGACAACTGGGCCCACTTCCTCTCCCCACCTTCTGGCTATATTTTTGTTGGCTCAGCGCTCGCTGTCAGGCGACGGACTGTCGCTGGGGGGGGGGGCTGAGGACACGCGGTCTCTGCCAGGTCCAGACACACACTTGTGGAGGCTGCGCTTGGCTGTTTTCCGACCTGCTCCCGCGCTTTGCAGGGGGCGGGGGGGTTGCGGTTATTATTATCACAGGCCGAGACTCTGCATTCAATGAGTCTGTGGCCCGAGTCATGCTCGGTTACATCAGCAGCCCACCCTCCGGGCGAAGGATATGCCCTTGGAGTCTGAGCCTGTTGCCAAGCCTGGCTACAAACCATTAACTGTGTCGCTGCCCCAGCGTCTGTCACTCTGACAGAGAGGCCGGGGAATCAAATGAAAAACAGAGAAAAGCAAAACTTGCATTTATATAGCGCCTTTCACAACCTCAGAACGTCCCAGAGCGCTTTACAGCAAAAGAAGTGCTTTTGGAGTGTAGTCCCTGTTGTAATGTGGGAAACGCAGCAGGCAATTTGGGCACAGCAAGCTCCCACACACAGCAATGTGATAATGACCAGATAATCTGTTTTTATTATGTTGATTGAGGGATAAATATTGGCCCCAGGACACCGGGGAGAACTCCCCTGCTCTTCTTCAAAATAGTGCCCTGGGATCTTTTACATCCACCTGAGAGAGCAGACAAGGGTCTTATCTTATCGCCTCATCCGAAAGACGGCACCTCCAACAGTGCGGCGCTCCCTCAGTACTGCCCCTCCGACAATGCAGCGCTCCCTCAGCACTGCCCCTCCGACAATGCAGCACTCCCTCAGTACTGCCCCTCCGACAGTGCAGCACTCCCTCAGTACTGCCCCTCCGACAGTGCGGTGCTCCCTCAATACTGCCCCTCCGACAGTGCAGCGCTCCCTCAGTACTGCCCCTCCGACAGTGCAGCACTCCCTCAGTACTGCCCCTCCGACAGTGCAGCGCTCTCTCAGTACTGCCCCTCCGACAGTGCGGCGCTCCCTCAGTACTGCCCCTCCGACAGTGCAGCACTCCCTCAGTACTGCCCCTCCGACAGTGCGGTGCTCCCTCAGTACTCCCCTCCGACAGTGCGGCGCTCCCTCAGTACTGCCCCTCGGACAGTGCGGTGCTCCCTCAGTACTGCCCCTCCGACAGTGCAGCGCTCCCTCAGTACTGCCCCTCCGACAGTGCAGCGCTCCCTCAGCACTGTACTGGAGTGACAGCCTGGATTTTGTACCCTTGAACCCATGACCTTACAACTCAGAGGCGAAAGTGCTGCCCAATGAGCCATGGCTGACAAAGCTGGACAGGGAAAATGCTGGAATCTATTATTAAGGACGTGGTAAAGGGCACTTCGATTATAATAATAGGTTTGGGTAGAATCAACACGGATTTATGAAAGGAAAATCATGTTTGACGAATCTGTTAAGAGTTTTTTGAGGTTGTAACTCGCACAATAGACAAAAGATTATTACACAAGATTAGGGCTGATGGGATTGAGGGTAATATATTAGTATGGATTGAGGATTGGTTAACGGAGAGAAAACAGATGATAGGAATAAACGGGTCATTTTCAGGTTGGCAGGCTGTAACTAGTGGGGCCCCAGCTATTCACAATCTATATCAATGATTTGGATGAGGAGACCGAGTGTAATGTATCCAGGTTTGCTGATGATACAAAGCTAGGTGGGAATGTAAGTTGTGAGGAGGATGCAAAGTGGCTTCAAGGGGATATAGACAGACTCAGTGAGTGGGCAAGAACATGGCAAATGGAATACCAGCCCTGAAATTCCGGTCGAGGGATTCTTTCAGACGAACGTCTCCGATTGGGGAATTTTTTTACAAAAGTAGCTGGTAGTTCGGGAGGAGCGTGAGGTTCCGGTGGGGAGGCCTTCCCTTCCCGGGCTGCGGAGCGCGCTCCCGTCCTCCTGGTTCCCATACAGAAGGTGCAGTCATGTGTGAGTGCTCAGCCAATCAGGTACAGTATTCCACAGCTTGCTCATTAATAGCAACGGGAACTCCGTATCTGCGAGCTCTCATTGCTATTAATGAGAAAAAAACCCGAGCACACTAAACAGCATAATAAAAAAATAAAAAACACACCCCACACAATTAAAATTATTGAAATTAAAGTTAATAAATGTCTTAGAGAAAACAAATTCCGATTTTTAAAAAAGTTTTTTAAATTATGGTTTGAAATAAACTTACCGTAGCGGGCAGAGTTTCTAAACAATAAAAGGTGTTTTTTTATTTTATTTTATGATGTTTTTGTGTGTTTTAAAACTCTTACACCTGTAACAGTGGGCTAGAGTTTTCAGGACATCCGCTGGGGAAGAAATGGGTAAATCCCGCAATCCTGCCCAAGTTAGTGTCCCGGCTCCCGAGGTGCAGAGGATGCAGCTTGATATATCGGAAAAGTTAGACCCGGGGAGGCCGGGATTTCTGGGCCATAATGTGGAGAAATGTGAAGTTAGCCACTTTGGTATTGAAAATAGAAAAGCAGAGTATTTTTTAAACGGTGAGAGATTGGGAAACATTGGTGTTCAGAGGGACCTGGGTGAATCTTTAGAATTTTCTACCCCAGAGGGCTGTGGGCGCTCAGTGGTTGAGTATATTCAACCAGAGAGCGATAGACTTTTGGATATTAAGGGAATCGAGGGACAGTGCAGGAAAGTGGAGTTGAGGTCGAAGATCAGCCATGATCTCATTAAATGGCGGAGCAGGCTCGAGGGGCCGAATGGCCGACTCCTGCTCCTATTTCTGCTGTTCTAATGTTTTTAAATGTGGTTGTCCATGTCTATTAACATCCATCTCCGCCCCCCCCACCCTCACCCCCCAATTTTCTCCCTTCTGAAGGAACTGATCTTTGCGGGTACAATTGCTAAAGGTGAAATCCGCCATCCACTCCTTAGCCCAGCAAGCAGAGACTAGAATCGGGTCTCTAAATACTGGGCTGACATCCAACCCCAGGGGGGAGTGAACACTGGCTCAGGGGTGGTATTCCTGCCTCTGAGTGTAAAGGGGTCTGAGCCCCACTCCAGACAACCCCAGAGATCGGAGACTAGCTCCGAATACTGGATTCACATCCAATGGGGTACCTGTACCTGATAGTCGTTGGTTTTATTCAGGATATTATCGATTGTCATTATGTGGGGATATTATGGGATGTAGATCCCACATCCTTAACCTCTAGTCCAAGTTTGAGAACTCAATGAAATGTCTGGTTAATGTTCTTTATTAAATCAGCAACAAGCACCGTGTATTTATATAGCGCCTTTAATGTTGTGGAACGTTCCAAGGTGCTTCACAGGAGTGTTATAAGACAAGAAATTTGACACCGAGCCACATAAGTAGAAATTAGGGCAGGTGGCCAACAGCTTGATCAAAGCGATAGGTTTTAAAGAGCGTTTTAAAGGAGGAGAGAGAGGTAGAGAGGCGGAGAGGTTTAGGGAGGGAGTTCCAGAGCTTGGGGCCCAGGCAGCTGAAGGCACGGCCACCGATGGTAAAGTGATTATAATCAGGGATGCTCAGGAGGGCAGAATTAGAGGAGCGCAGAGATCTTGGGGGATTGTGGGGCTGGAGGAGATTACAGAGATAGGGAGGGGCGAGGGCCATGGAGGGCATTGAAAACAATTTTGAAATCGAGGCATTGCTTAACCGAATCAAGCCAATGAGAGAATAAAACACAACCCTTTCCAATGAATGTATGTGAGATAAAATGTACCAATTAAACTCACGTACCAGGGACTCCTTCAGGAGGTTGCAAACATGTTGTCCTGACTGCTTACGCCGGGCCCAGCAAGCCTGGATTGAAGTTCATCGGGATCTCGTGCGTCGTTTCCTTTATAGGTTCAATTACGTAGGACAAATGCGGATTCCATCTGTGTCATCACATTGTGTGTGTATGCTGTTGATATAGCCGCGATCATTTGTTGTGCTGGCCTTGGCTGTCACCGATTATTACATTATGGACACGCCACACACAAGTGCCTATTAGTTCTCTGTCGCACTGAAGTCTTCTCGCTTCTGATCTTTATTGCAACAGGAACTTATTCCCAGTGTACACTGGAGTCCATTCAGCCATTGATGTTACTATCTCATACTTGTCACGCCTGCTACATTTGTGTGTCTTTCTGGAATGTGTTTTAACCTGAAGTGTCAGTCGTGGCTCAGTGGCCCCGCCCTCACCAGGTGGGCGGGGCCAGGAGTGAGCAGGTGCTGCTGATTACTGCAGGGAGATGGAGCAAGTTTGTAAAAAGTTGGTGGTCAATTTTTTTTTTCAGGTTTTAGGACCTTTTTGGCCCATAAACATCAGCCAGGTTGCTGCTGGGGGGGCCTGGAGTATTCCGGCGAGCAATGTTCCCAGGATATAGTTCACCAGGGGAGAAAATGTTGGGGCAAGGGAGAATAAAAGGCCGAAAGATTTAGGCCGGGACTCCAGGAGGTTTGGAACAGAAAATACGGTGGTGGTTCACTGCCTGGATAAGGAGATGCGAGCCTGGGATATTATCCAGGCAGTACATGAGGACTGCGGGGAGGGAAGTTGCTTTGCCTGCTGACCAAAGCCAAATGTTGGGTTCGAAGTGACGGTCCGTGGTCAAGAGGAGGTGGAAAGACTTTTACTGAGCCTGAAGGTTGGTGAGAAGTACCTGGAAGAATCTTTGCTGTATTCCGAAGAGATTTATGTTGAAGACGATGTGCTGATAAAATAGTTGGAGTCGTGGGACATTAAACTTTGCTCAGTAATAAAGAGGAGATACTATCCTGGAACACGGGTAGCCGATGGAACCTGTTATGTAAAAGTGCGGTTCCCAGAAGGGGTGAAGTCATTACCCTACAGCATGAAATCTGAGACAATGGAAGGAGTGCAGTACTTCCGGGTTCTGCATGATAACCAGGTGAAGGTTTGCTATTACTGTCTTGGACATGACCATCCAGTAAGAAGCTGTCCAGATCGGTACTGTTATAACTGCAGCAAGTCTGGACACATCGCTCGGAACTGCAAGGCAGAGAGCTGTGCGGTTTGTCACAAAGGCCCCACCCGCTGTGAGTGTGAGGCAGAAGGAAGCTCCTTGAGTCACAAGGAGATGGGAGAAGGAGCAGGAGGTGTGAGTAGAGTGGCCGGAGGAGTGGAGCAGGCAGACGACACAGCCGCCGAACGGAATGAGGAACGAGCACAAGAAGAGGCAGAAAATTGTGGAGCAGAGAACAGGATGGAGATGGTGGAAAACACACCAAGTATGGTGGAAAAGGACAAGGTCAGCGGAGAGCATCACAGGTCAGGGACAGAGTCAAATCATAATATGGCTCTCCTTCAGGTGTCCGTGGGGGGAGCAGAGACAGATGCGGGGTAAGTGTAAGTACTCCAAAGAGAGACGGGGAGTTGTACATCTCGGGGAAGAGGAGGGGGCAAGACCAGTAGAAGGTGCAAGAGGCAGGAGCCTTAAAGGGGCAGCAGGATGGGAGCAGGGAGACAAAGACGCTAAAAGGGAGCAAGATGGGTGGAGATGAGCCATTGCCCCAGAGAGAGAAGAAACGGGGAGCAAGGGTCGGCAGTGGAGGTGAGGCCGAAGGGACTGTTGGAGAAACCATGTTAGCAGGAGGACTCTCGAGGAGAGATTCTGTATCTGACGGGGAACAGGGACGGGAGATTACAGAAGAGCTCGAGAGTGAGGAGTCAGAGGGGGAAGGAGACATGGAATTGGGGGGTGGGGGGACATCATGGGGAAAGGGAAAGGTTAGTGAGGGGCAGAAGGAGGGAGAAGGGACAGTTTCTCAGCCTAAATTTAATGTAAGGAAGAGGCTGAAACTGCAGGGAAGGTTCAAACAGGAGGTGAAAAAGAGCCGGAGACTGCAGGAGAAAGCAACAACTGCCCAACAGGTTGGGAAGGAGCATGAGGGGAGGGAAGGGCCAGAGATTTAATGACGGGGGGATTATCAGGCACACTGCTTTTATTAGGAGCCATGATTACATTGGTCTCGATTAATGTGAACGGACTGAGGGGGAGAAGAAGTTGCAGCAGTTGTTGCCGTGTTTTAAAGGCACGGACCTGTTGTGTCTGCAAGAATTCTTTTGGGATGAGGATATCCTAGAAAGAGTTCGGAAGGTTTGGAAGGGAGAAGTGTTTGCAAGTTGCGCAAATAATAACCGTAGAGGGGTGGTTGTTTTAGTGAATCCGTCCATAAAGGAGAATGTTGCATTGGTGGGCAAGGACACAGAGGGGAGATTTTTACAGCTAAATGTACAAATGGATGAATTGAATTGTGATCTTTTTAATATCTATGCGCAGAATGACCATTGTAAGTGTTGAGATTTTTTGGTGGTTATTCACAAAAGTGGCAGAGGCAGAAAACCCATGTATAGCGGGGGAATTTAACGTATTTTTATGTCGGGTGGACATTTCAGCCCAGGTGACCTTTAAGGATGATAACTCCAGAGAGATGATTGTAAAAATAAGAGACTTATGGAGGGATCGGAGCCCCATAAAAAGGGAATTCTCTAGAAGAGGTTGTGTGGGTGATGTTTTAAATCAGAGCCGAATAGATTTTGTGTTAATGCGGGAAGGGTTACATTCTGAGGTGATGGAGATTTATTATAAAAAAGTATTTTTTAGTGACCACTTAACTTTGATTCTTAAAATTAGCAACAGCAGAGTTAAGATCGGTCCAAGGGTGTGGATATTAAATAATCAATACTTGAAAGAAATTGCTTTTAAAGAATGGATTTTAAATATAATAAAGAATGCTCGGAAGGAACCTTTATTCTTGAAAGATAAAAGAGTTTGGTGGGACAATTTCAAATATGAGGTAAAAGTTTTTTCGGTACGTTATGGGAAAAAAAGAGCAACAGCTGACCGGTGTCAAGAAGAGAATATAAACAGAAGGTTTACAGATATTTGTAAAACAGTTGACGGAGGGGATAAGGAAGCAGAGACTAAGTGGAAGGTTTTAAAGGAAGAGTGGGAATTATTGCAAGCTGAGAAATGTAAGGGGGCCATTCTCCGCGCAAAGTCTAACGATGCATTGGAGGGAGAAAGAAGCACTAGATATTTTCTGGAGCGAGAAGTTGCGACAAAGGTTATCATTAATTGGAGAGTTGAAGGTTGGGGAAAAGATCATTAATGAAAGTGGGGAGATTATAGAGATGGCGAGTAGCTTTTATCAAGAGTTATGTACAAAAGAAGGCATTTCCAAATTGGCGATGGAGAAGGTTAGTGCTTATATTGAAAAGGGTTTAAAGCAGGATGAGAGAAGCATGTGTGACTGAAGTAGGGTTAGCGGAAATAAAAGTAGCAATGAGTGGAATGAAGGGAGGGTAACGCCCAGGGTCCGATGGAAGTGCAGAATTTTATAAAGAATTTTTAGAGATTTTTAAGTTCATTGGTCTTAGAGATTACAATTGAGGGAAGCCTGGCCCCATCTATGAGCAGAGGTATCATAAGCTTAGCTTCTATAAATAAAGGGGATAGAAGGGATCTGGAGAATCGGGCGGAGATCGAAGAGCAAGAATGGGAATCCCGGGGCACACAATATTGAGATGGGGATTGCAAGATCGTCTGCCCGAGTCTAGTGGAGCGGCAATTAATTTAATGTTCAATTTGGCGAGATTTGTGATTGTGCAAAGAAGGGATGCTCTCTTTTTCAAGAGGAGGAGAATGAACCCAAAAGAATATTTTATATATCAGCTAAAAGATCATTATAAGGCTCTGTGGATGTTTTATTCAGAAAGGAATTTAAAGATAGTATTTTATGATCAATTTTTAAAGTACAATAGATTAATATATGTTACAGGAGACAAATTAAACTTCAGGTTTTAATGTTAATATGTGTTGGAGGGACAGATGGATTTGTCGGATACAATGCAATGATCAACATGTTGTAAATGTTCTTGATGTTCAATAAATATATATTTTTTAAATGGGTAACACTCTCTTTCGCCTCTGAATCGGAAGGTTGTGGGTTCAAGTCCCACTCCAGGGACTTGAGCACAGAAATCCAGGCTGACACTCCCAGTGCAGTACTGAGGGAGTGCTGAGACATTAAACCGAGGCCCCGTCTGCTCTCTCATGGCACAAAAAGATCTCATGGCACTATTTCGAGGAAGAGCAGGGGAATTATCCCCGGTATCCTGGGGCCAATATTTATCCCTCAATCAACATAACAAAAAACAGATGATCTGGTCATTATCACATTGCTGTGTGTGGGAGCTTGCTGTGCACAAATTGGCTGCCGCATTTCCCACATTACAACAGTGACTACACTCCAAAAAGTACTTCATTGGCTGTAAAGTACTTTGAGACGTCCGGTGGAAGTGAAAGGCGCGATATAAATTCAAGTCTTTCTTTTCTTTCTATTCTTACATGGGTGCCCTCCTCCTGCCCCTGCTGCCGCCCCTACCCTCCCCCCCCGCCCCCATCGCAAGGGTAGGTGGGCTCTTTAGCCTGGATTGGAGCCCACTGAGGAGAAGGCCCTCCGAAGATATTGACCGGGATTTTGTAGTGGTAATGTCAGCGAACTGTTGGCTCTCTGAAACTGGGCGTAACTTCAGGATTGAAACGCAGAACTCCTGAAATTGCTGTCAGTCATTCTCTGCCCCGACACAGGCTGGGCTCTGAAACTCCCGAGAACCGCCAATCAGTGGAACTGACGAAAACATAACCTGTTCTGATCCAATACTGCCGTGAAACACCCCATCGACAGTTAAGCCTTGTTGGAATGGGCGTATCTGGGGTTTTAACAGCGTATTGACTGCTGAACACCCGTTCTGGCCCTGAAAAACTCATTTTATAATTGTGGAACGTTCATGATGATAGAAAATTGCTGGATTTGTAAAATAATAAAAAAAGCTATTTGTAATTTTTTTTTTACATTTGTTTATGATATTTCAGCTTCTACCACAGCCCCATGTGTATGTCCCAATCTTTACACAGTGAATTGGATCTGTGCTTTTTATTTCATGGTTTGCTGTCTGTGAGAATTCTTCAATGTAATTGGCTGCCTATCAGTTTGATGATGTCACTGCTGCATTGCGCTGGGGATCCCCTGTTGACAGCGTCACAATCAATTACACACCAAGAAACCGACGGTTTCGGCACAGAGATTGCCGGATTGCGATCGCGAGATCCTTGTGGGCAGCGTTCTTCACAGTCAGCGGCGAGCGCCATCGTTGGGCCGCTAACCACAAACTCCGAGCCGATGGAACCGCGGGGAAGGGAACGGAACCCCAGCTCGGCCGCTCTCTCCCAGTAAACGGCTCTGGAATCTCTCGAGTCCGACTTGAGTTAGGATCGTAGCTGGGGGCAGGGTACAATGGCAAGGCCTATTGAACGCAGTTCTCTGAGCATGAATGTTCACTCTAAGCCCCATTAATTAGCCCCAGTGCTGACAAATGGCTCCAGAAGAAGAGAGTTATCATTATAATTCATGGGCCTTATCCAAAATAATTCACAAACCAAAAAAAATCTCTCTCCTGCTGAACTTTTAAAGTGCATTATTCATGCAACAAAGCTCGAACTTGTGCCGTTATCTTTAACCTAACTAATAAACTGTCATGTAATTGAACGCGCTCTATAATTAATGAAAGATAAAACTGTCGGTTGCTGAGAATGAGATATTATCTTGGCTTCAAGAATACTTAAAAAGTGAAAATCAATTCGAATTGGTGCTCCTGCATTGTGCGGACAAAACTGTTTTACTGGCATAGGTTTACAAAATCTTTCGCCGCACTGTCGGAGGGGCAGTACTGAGGGAGTGCCACATTGTCGGAGGGGCAGTACTGAGGGAGTGCCACATTGTCGGAGGGGCAGTACTGAGGGAGTGCCACATTGTCGGAGGGGCAGTACTGAGGGAGCGCCGCACTGTCGGAAGGGCAGTACTGAGGGAGCGCCGCACTGTCGGAGGGGCAGTACTGAGGGAGTGCTACACTGTCGGAGGGGCAGTACTGAGGAAGTGCCGCACTGTCGGAGGGGCAGTACTGAGGAAGTGTTGCACTGTCGGAGGGGTAGGAGTGGGGGAGTCCTGCACTGTCGGAAGGGCAGTACTGAGGGAGCGCCGCACTGTCGGAGGGACAGTGCTGAGGGAGTGTTGCACTGTCGGAGGGGCAGTACTGAGGGAGCGCCGCACTGTCGGAGGGGCAGTACTGAAGAGCGCCGCACTGTCGGAGGGACAGTGCTGAGGGAGTGTTGCACTGTCGGAGGGGCAGTACTGAGGGAGCGCCGCACTGTCGGAGGGGCAGTACTGAGGGAGCGCTGCACTGTCGGAGGGGCAGTACTGAGGGAATGCTGCACTGTCGGAGGGGCAGTACTGAGGTCGAGACGTTAAACCCAAGCCCTGTCTGCCCTTTCAGGTAGATGTAAAAGAATCCAACGCACTATTTCGATGAAGAGCAGGGGAGTTCTCCCCGGAGTCCTGGTCAAAATTTATCCCTCAACCAGCATCACTAAAACACATGTGATCATTATCTGATTACTGTTTGTGGGAGCTGGTTGTGCACAGGTTCGCTGCTGTCTTTCCCACATTACAACTGACTCTATTTCAAAAAGCACTTAATTGGCTGCAAAGCACTTTGGGACATCCTCGAGTTGTGAAAGGCACGGCAGAAATGCAAATGCTTCTTTTTAAATTTGACATTTTTTAGATTACTGGCAGCAACTAAATGCAGGAACTTGCTGTAACCACTTGAATTGTTCACTTTCTGGGCCAGAGTATTGCGTTAGCAATTGTCGTGTCGTTGAAAGGGTACTTATGCTTTTAATTGCTAACTTTCACTTTCTGTGGTGAGGTTTATGGGCAAGCTCTGCAGATACACCACTTGCAGCCGATCTCTGTACACCCGCACCCCGCTGGCTGATCAAGTTGCACGTTAATGACGCCTTGTCATCATCATCATCATCATAGGCCGTCCCTCAAAATCGAGGAAGACTTGCTTCCACTCTAAAAGTGAGTTCTCAGGTGACGGAACGGTCCAATACGGGAATTACAGTCTCTGTCACAGGTGGGACAGACAGTGGTTGAGGGAAAGGGAGGGTGGGACTGGTTTGCCGCACGCTCCTTCCGCTGCCTGCGCTTGGTTTCTGCATGCTCTCGGCGACGAGACTCGAGGTGCTCAGCGCCCTCCCGGATGCTCTTCCTCCACTTTGGGCGGTCTTTGGCCGGGGACTCCCAGGTGTCGGTGGGGATGTTGCACTTTATCAGGGAGGCTTTGAGGGTGTCCTTGAAACGTTTCCTCTGCCCACCTGGGGCTCGCTTGTCGTGTAGGAGTTTCGACGCCGTGTGTCGTTCGCCTGCCAGGAGTTTTCCAGCAGGATCTGGACTGATACATCTCTCGACAAAAGCTGGTGTAAAGTTTCACCCTGTCCCTCAATGGGTAAATCAAGCAAAGCTCCATCATTCCTCACTAACCCTCCCATTATTCATCGATCCCCAGCCGGACGTTCCCTCAAACCCCGCAGCACTTCATGCTCTGGACAGAATTACATTATCTCTGCTTGTCCTCTCCCTTCTAACCTTCAGTTTGTTCCGAATCAGATATTCACCCAGCTCCTTTTGAAAGGTGTTTAATCAGCACCCCATCAGTTACTTTGGCTGCCAGTCTATTTCACATTTTCAATACTCAAGGGCACATTTTCATTCCTAATTTCAAAACTTGCTGAGGTTCATATCCTCCAGTATGACACTCAGTGACCGTTACATATCCTGCTCGCATACAATTCCATTCCTCCCCATTTGTCAAATCCTGAACTATGTCACCGTTCAACCATTGAATCACAGAATGATACAGCACCGAACAAGCTACCCAATTAGTCTCACTACCCGTGCTCCTTTCACACAGCCGTGTATTTATCCAATTCCCTTTTAAAACTTACTATTCATAGAACCACAGAAAGTTACAGCACGGAAGGAGGCCATTCGGCCCATTGTGTCCGTGCCGGCCGACCAAGAGCTACCCAGCCTAATCCCACTTTCCCGCTCTTTCCGTAGCCCTGTAGCTTACGGTACTTCAAGCACAGCCAAGTACTTTTTAAATGAGGTGAGGGTTTCTGCCCCTACCACCCTTTCAGGCAGAGTTCCAGACCCCCACCACCCATTTCCCCTCAAATCCCCTCTAAACCTCCGACCCATTACTTGCCCTCTGGTTGTTGACCCCACTGCTGAAGCAAACAGGTCCTTCCTATCCACTCTATCCAGGCCCCTCATAACTTTATACACCTCAATAAGGTCTCCCCTCAGCCTCCTCTATTCCAAGGAAAACAACCCCAGCCTATCCAATCTTTCCTCATAGCTAACATTTTCCAGACCAGGCAACATCCTGGTAAATCTCCTCTGCACCCTCTCTAGTGCAATCACATCTTTCCTGTAATGTGGTGACCAGAACTGCTCCCACTGCTCTTTCAGGCAGCGTGTTCCAGATCACAACAACTCGATGCGTAAATGCATTTTTCCTACAGTTCTTTTGATGATTATCTGAAGTCCCTCATTCCTGGGACCATTCTTGTAAATCTTTCCTCAACTGAAAGCAGAGATCGCGGAGGGTTGTAGGGCTGGAGGTGATTACGGAGGTAGGGAGGGGCGAGGCCATGGAGGGTTGTAGGGCTGGAGGTGATTACGGGGATAGGGAGGGGTGAGGCCATGGAGGGTTGTAGGGCTGGAGGTGATTACGGGGATAGGGAGGGGCGAGGCCATGGAGGGTTGTAGGGCTGGAGGTGATTACGGGGATAGGGAGGGGCGAGGCCATGGAGGGTTGTAGGGCTGGAGGTGATTACGGGGATAGGGAGGGGCGAGGCCATGGAGGGTTGTAGGGCTGGAGGTGATTACGGGGATAGGGAGGGGCGAGGCCATGGAGGGTTGTAGGGCTGGAGGTGATTACGGAGATAGGGAGGGGTGAGGCCATGGAGGGATTTACATACGAACATACGAACAATGATGGACAGGTAAAGACCCTCTGGCCCATCCCGCCTGTCCCACACAATTGTGATACCTTGTGTATCACAACATATACACTCCACCCTTCCCGAAACCATGTGATCTCCTGGGAGAGCAAAAAAACAGATAAAAAAACCCTGGGCCAATTTGGGAAAAAGAAAATCTGGGAAATTCCTCTCCGACCCAGCTAGACGATTGAAACTAGTCCAGGGGATCAGCCTGGCCTTGAATTCCCTGCAGTACTGACCCTTGTGTAAGAGGTGATCTCCGCCCAGCCAGAAACCAATCCAGCTCTTGCTTGAAGGAATTCAGCAGGTCTGCATCCACCACACGAAACATCTACCACCATTTGAAAACAAGGCTGAGAATTTTAAAATCGAGGCGTTGCTTCAATCGGGAGAGAATCCTCAGCATTGGCCTGGGAATGTTACTGGCCATTGTGGAGCCAAGCCTTCAGAGACACTGAGCGCCCAGTCCGTCTGACTCAAGGTGGAATGGTTGGGAATTACAGGAAATGGGGGTGAATAACGCCACCTGCAACTGCTCACGGGCTTCAGATCCCGATTCGAGATTCTCAGCGGATGAAAGATGGGTGGAGGATGCGAGCTGCTCAATTTTCCAATCACGAACTCCCACTTTACACCTCCGAAGAAAGCTCTGGGAAACCTAAGCCAGTGCATTGTGTAATACAGCTAGTCCGATGATACTTCTGCAACGCAGTGTGTTTTACAATGCCCAGAGAGCGCTGGACACACTCGGCAACAGTGGGGAGGAGAAAGAGAGTTAACATTTCAGCTCGATGACCTTTCGCTACAACTGCATCGTGCTCTGTAAAGCTGTGCGCCATGTCATTTATACAGTTGTGTAAGCTGGCACAATGGACGAGGACAGAACAGTCCTGCAGAAACCGTCGCTGGGCGGTGAGGATTTCATTATGAGTGGAACAATTGGGTTTGTTGCTGGGAAGGTGAGAGTTGTCGTCACGTGGGTATAAAGGAGCTTGCAGTGTGTTACATTCATCATAGGCAGTCCCTCGTATCGAGGAAGACTTGCTTCCACGCCAAAAAGGAATAAGTTCACAGATGTTTCAATGAAGGACCTAATATTCCAGGTCCTAAGCTACATCCTGAAGGGTGGAAGATGCCTGTGCGTGGATGTTTTTACCGTGGGGTGACCGTTGCACACCAGCCACCACACGGGGCTTGACAGAGCCAGGTCTTGGTCCAGTGGCAAGGGTTACCCCAAGGCAACTGGAGACCAGCTCTGCTGCACGGACAACACGGCAACACCCAAAAGGCAGATCACATGGAGCCAGACAAAGAAAGCGAATACATTTCAAAACCTCAAACACCACAGATCTGTTGAAAAGAAATCAACAAAGTGAAGTCTGACAGAATTATCTCCACACTGACGGCACCGAATGGCTTTACAGCCACACTTGCTTTCTCCGTCACGGGCTGCGATCCAGATGGTTCCCTTGTGACCCGGTTCAAATCAGCATGTTTGCATCTCCCATCCAAACAATTACTCGATTTCAAGCAACTTCAATAACGCCAGAGTTGGAAAGACAGTCTGCGGCGATTAGAATGTCAGTGACTCAGCAGACAGCAATTAGTGGGGAAAGGAGATAGCCAAGTCCCAGAGGGGACGCTCCATCACACCTGGCACACAGCAGCTGGAGGACCTCTTCGACAGGACCCAGCAGCAAAAACAACTTGTATTTGTATAGCGCCTTTAACGTAATAAAGCATCCCAAGGCGCTTCACAGCAGTGTTATAAGACAAAAACATTTAATTGACATTGAGCCACATAAGAAGAAATTAGCGCAGGTGAAAGAGGAGTGTCTTAAAGGTGGAGAGAGAGGCGGGGAGGTTTAGGGAGGGAGTTCCGGAGCTTGGGGCCCAGGCAGCTGAAGGCACAGCCACCGATGGAGCGATTATAATCAGGGATGCTCAGGAGGGCAGAATTGGAGGAGCGCAGTTATCTCGGGGGGTTGTGGGGCTGGAGGAGGTTACAGAGATAGGGAGGGGCGAGAGCCATGGAGGGAGTTGAAAACAAAGATGAGAATTTTGAAATCGAAGCGTTGCTTAACCGGGAGCCAATGTAGCGAGCACAGTGGGTGATGGGTGAGCGGGACTTGGTGCGAGTTAGTACACGGGGCAGTGAGCACAGGATGTGATGGGTGAGCGGGACTTGGTGCGAGTTAGTACACGGGGCAGTGAGCACAGTGGGTGATGGGTGAGCGGGACTTGGTGCGAGTTAGTACACGGGGCAGTGAGCACAGGGGGTGATGGGTGAGTGGGACTTGGTGCGAGTTAGTACACGGGGCAGTGAGCACAGTGGATGAGCGGGACTTGGTGTGAGTTAGGACACAGGGCAGCGAGCACAGGAGGTGATGGGTGAGCAGGACTTGGTGCAAGTTAGGATACGGGCAGCGAACACAGGGGGTGATGGGTGAACGGGACTCGGTGCGAGTTAGGACACGGGGCAGCGAGCACAGGGGGTGATGGGTGAGCGGGACTCGGTGCGAGTTAGGACACGGGGCAGTGAGCACAGGGGGTGATGGGTGAGCGGGACTTGGTGAGAGTTAGGACACGGGGCAGTGAGCACAGGGGGTGATGGGTGAGCGGGACTCGGTGCGAGTTAGGACACGGGCAGTGAGCACAGGGGGTGATGGGTGAACGGGACTTGGTGCGAGTTAGGATACGGGCAGTGAGCACAGGGGGTGATGGGTGAACGGGACTTGGTGCGAGTTAGGATACGGGCAGCGAGCACAGGGGGTGATGGGTGAACGGGACTTGGTGCGAGTTAGGATACGGGCAGCGAGCACAGGGGGTGATGGGTGAACGGGACTCGGTGCGAGTTAGGACACGGGGCAGCGAGCACAGGGGGTGATGGGTGAACGGGACTCGGTGTGAGTTAGGACACGGGGCAGCGAGCACAGGGGGTGATGGGTGAGCGGGACTTGGTGCTAGTTAGGACACGGGGCAGTGAGCACAGGGGGTGATGGGTGAACGGGACTTGGTGCGAGTTAGGACACGGGTAGCGAGCACAGGGGGTGATGGGTGAGCGGGACTCGGTGCGAGTTAGGACACAGGGCAGCGAGCACAGGGGGTGATGGGTGAGCGGGACTTGGTGCGAGTTAGGACACAGGGTAGCCGAGTTTTGGATGACTTCTAGTTTACTGAAGGTAGAATGTGGGAGGCCAGCCTGGAGTGCGTTGGAATAGTCAAGCCTGGAGGTAACAAAGGCATGGATGAGGGTTTCAGCAGCGGATGAGCTGAGGCAGGGGGCGGAGACGGGCGATGTTACGGAGGGGGAGATATGTGGCCGGAAACTCATTTCAGCGGCAAATATGACACCTAGGACAAAGCAGAATAAGGTGGGAACAAATGAAACAACAGACTGGGGAGCGGGCGGGGAAGTGGAGTTGAGGCCAGGATCAGATCAGCCATGGTTTTATTGGATGGCGGAGCCGACTCGAGGGGTCAAGTGGCCTCCTCCTGCTCTTCTTTCTTATGTTCAAGAGCTCAGATATGCTCACTCGTGTCACAAGGAGACATCTCATTGGTTAAAGAAAGAAATCGCATTTCTATAGCACCTTTCACCCCCTCCGGACATCCTGCAACACTTTACAGACAATGAAGTACATTTGAAGGGCAGCCACTGTTGTAATGTGGGAATGTGATAAATGACGAGATAATCTGTTTTTAGTGATGTTGGTTGAGGGATAAATATTGGCCCCAGGACACCGAGGATAACTCCCCTGCTCTTCATCGAAATAGTGCCCTGGGATATTTTACATCCACCTAGAGGACAGACGGGGCCTCGGTTTAAACTCGCTTTTGAAAGATGGCACCTCCGATAGTGCAGCACTCCCCCAGCACTATTTATCCTTCAACTAACATCACTAAAACAGATTATGTGGTCATTATCACATCGCTGTGTGCGGGAGCTTGCTGTGCGCAAATTGGCTGCCGCGTTTCCCACATTACAACAGCGACTACATTTCAAATCTACTTCATTGGCTGTAAAGCGCTTTGGGACATCTTGAGATCTTGAAAAGTTCTTTAGAAATGCAATTCTTTCTTTACTTCTAATTGCTTGCTCCAGAGTTACCTCATGTTCTCGCCCAATGATTTGAACCTTGGTGCTGCACTGTGGCTCTTGGGCCTTGCCCTTAGTTTGTTAATTAAACTAACGTTGTTCTAATGTTGTGTTACGGTCAGATGCGTGCCCTTGTGTTACATGGTTTCGAATGTCCTTAAGTACAGCTGATTTTAGCGAGTCTCATTGACATTTTTGTGAAATCCCCAAATTATTCCTTTTTTAAAAACTCATTCTCAGGATGTGACCGTCGCTGGCCAGGCCGGCATTTATTGCCCATCCCTAATTGCCCCTTGAGAAGGTGGTGGTGAGCCGCCTTCTTGAACCGCTGCAGTCCGTGTGGTGAAGGTGCTCCCACAGTGCTGTTACGGAGGGAGTTCCAGGATTGTGACCCAGCGACGATGAAGGGATTGGGATTCCCTAAGCACATTGGGATGTCCTTGCTTTAGTTCGATGTTGAAAGTAACTCAATTGCGGGATGTACCAGGGACAGTTATCCAGAGAGTATTATCTTCTCCTTTTACAGTGATTGGAGTTGTTAGTGATGTTAAATGCTGTTATGTTAACAGACACTTCACTATCTGGTAATCAAACATTTCCAAACACAAAGGCATTTCATCCTCTGTGTGTGCATTGGCTAACTGCTCACACTGAATCTCGGTCTCTGTGTATATTTTAAATGGGGGTTAATGGTTGTGTTCAAATAGAAGAGGCAGTGAGTTAACATGAATGCATTAAACAGCGAGATTGGATTTAAACTCTGGAAGGCAATAAGAGAACTGCTAATGCTGAGGGAATTGCCAGAGTTACAAACCAGGTCATCAGCGGCTGAGAGAGAAAGCCAGTGAATGTTTCCAGCCCCTTACCCACAAACCCAACACCCCAACACCACAAAAGCTGGAAATCTGGAATAAAAACAGGAACCAGTCAGCGGGTCAGGCAGCGAGTGTGGAGAGAGAGACAGCGTTATCGGCTGTGACTTTACTTACCGGGGTGGGCAAAGTGTGGCCAAGGGCGGTGGCGGATTTCCATCGTGCTCGGCTGAAGCCATTTTGTTCTGATTGGGCTTGTTAAGCCCGCCCTGCAAGGTTCTCGGCCAATTAATAGGATGCCAGCCTGATGACATCATCTGATGACGCGTCATGAGCTGGTTGCCTTAAAGGGGCCATATCCACATTCATTTTGACAGTTGCGCAGTCAGTCTACAGCATTAAGCTGCTGCAAACACTGACAAGTGCTGCACAGTGGGGCACTGCTGCACCCACAGCACACGGGGAGGTTCTCTTCCCTGTCAATGAGGGGGAGAGACCTCCCCAGGAGACCAACGCAGCCTGGTGGCATATTGCACAGGAGGGCACAAGCTGGGATGTGGTCAGGAGGACCAGGCTGCAGTGGTGCAAACCTTTCAATGATCTCAGTAGATCACGAAACGTTACTGCAAAGTCACACTCAACCTCGTCCTGCTGTGTCACTCATCACATCCCCATCACTCTACCTTCCCTACCCTACCCCTGCACCTCCTTACACCAACTGACCTTGCACCTCCACCCATCCCTCTCTCTCTATCTACATTATCACATCTCCATCTCACTAGACACCCCGCACACTCACCCTCAACCTTGTCCAATTATACAAACTAACAACACACAAGGGTAGGCACTTGTGTCCTTTAGCCAATGTTCATGTCAAGTTTCTGTTAATGTGCTGTCAAACTTTGAAATCTTTAATTTCAACACTTTGCATTCTTGGACAGATCTGTGTGCACCTTTGAAAGTGGCTCAGTGAGTTGCAGTGAATGATGAGACATAACGGTAACCCCCGCAATGCTGATGAGCGTGAAGGGAATGGCTTGGGCATTGAAGGGATGCTTTATGGTGCTGGTGTGGGGTGGTACCAGCCTGCCGCATCATGTGGCAGTCAGGGTGGACAGCCTTAAGTGAAGTCAATCTGGTGGGTGGGGTGGGATGTGGGTGGGCGAGGGTGTGGGTGGGGATGTGGGTGGGGTTGGGTGGGATGTGGGTGGACGAGGGTGTGGGTGGGGTTGGGTGGGGATGTGGGTGGGGTTGGGTGGGATGTGGGTGGGTGAGGGTGGGGTGGGGGTGGGGATGTGGGTGGGATGTGGGTGGGATTTGGGTGGGATGTGGGTGTGTGACGGTGGAGTTGGGTGGGATGTGGGTGGGTGAGGGTGGGGTGGGGGTGAGGATGTGGGTGGGATGTGGGTGGGATGTGGGTGTGTGACGGTGGGGTTGGGTGGGATGTGGGTGGGCGAGGGTGTGGGTGGGGTTGGGTGGGGATGTGGGTGGGGTTGGGTGGGATGTGGGTGGGCGAGGGTGTGGGTGGGGTTGGGTGGGATGTGGGTGGGTGAGGGTGGGGTGGGGGTGGGGATGTGGGTGGGATGTGGGTGGGATTTGGGTGGGATGTGGGTGTGTGACGGTGGGGTTGGGTGGGATGTGGGTGGGGTTGGGTGGGATGTGGGTGGGTGAGGGTGGGGTGGGGGTGGGGATGTGGGTGGGATGTGGGTGGGATGTGGGTGTGTGACGGTGGGGTTGGGTGGGATGTGGGTGGGATGTGGGTGTGTGACGGTGGGGTTGGGTGGGATGTGGGTGTGGGTGGGATGTGGGTGGGTGGGTGGGGTGAGATGTGGGTGGGATTTGGGTGTGTGACGGTGGGGTTGGGTGGGATGTGGGTGGGCGAGGGTGTGGGTGGGGTTGGGTGGGGATGTGGGTGGGTGAGGGTGGGGGCGAGGGTGGGGATGTGTGAGCGTGGGGATGCAGTTAATGACCCCACTGACACTCCCTATCGAAGCTCACACCTGTGTGCCAGGGCGAGTTCACAGCTTCAGGGTGGGCTGGTGGGAGGGGACCGATCGGGGGGAAGGGAATGTGAGACAAGAAATGAAACATCAGTGAGACACGAGCCTGGATGAAATTTCCGTGTATAAGAGCAAAGTAACAGATATTTGTTTGTGAGATGTGGGTTCAATGGTTATATAACTAATCCAGAGAAGGTGAATCAAATCCCTCCATGGGCCATTTGACACTGAATTCAACTGTAAAAAATACCTGGAAATAAAAAGCTGGGATCAGTAACAGTAACTGCGAAGTTTTTGGACTGTCGGGTGCCCTCCTGATTATAATCGCTCCACTAGCGGTGGCCGTGCCTTCAGCTGCCTGGGCCCCAAGCTCTGGAACTCCTTCCCTAAACCTCTCCGCCTCTCTCTCCTCCTTTAAGACGCTCCAAAAAACCCACCTCTCTGACCAAGCTCTTGGTCACCTGACCTAATATCTCCTTATGTGGCTCAGGGTCAAATTTTGTTTTATAACATTCCAGTGAAGCCCCTTGGGAAGTTTTACCACGTTAAAGACGCTATATAAATACAAGCTGTCATTGTTGTAAATACCCAACTGGTTCACTGATGTCCCTTTAGGGAAGGAAATCTGCCATCCTTACCCGGTCTGGCCTCTATGTGACTCCACTCCCTGCAGAGCAGCCACATTTAATTGAGGGCCAGGATTTTAAAATTCTCATCCTTGTTTTCAAATGTCTCCATGACACTCACCCCTCCCTATCTCTATAACCTCCTCCAGCCCCACAACCCCCCGAGATCTCTGCACTCCTCTAATTCTGGCCACCTGAGCATCCCTGATTATAATCACTCCATCGGTGGCCGTGCCTTCAGCTACCTGGGCCCTAAGCTCTGGAACTCCCTCCCTAAACCTCTCCACCTCTCTCTCCTCCTTTAATGAGTGCAGATAAATTAAATACCAATAAATTGATATAACCGCAAACTCTGTAAGCAGGGGTTGGGTGGTCAGGGGGGGGGGGGGCAGTGCGGGTACAGGGACATGGGGAGGTGGCAAATGTTTTAGTATATGTGGGCAAATTTCTGAGAAGTGCAAAAACTATTGGGCAGTAATAGTGGGGTATTTCAACTACCCGAATATTAACTGGGACAAAATTAGTGTGAAGGGTATAGAGGGAGCGGAATTCCTAAAATGAATTCAGGAGAACTTTTTAAGCCAGTATGCAGCAAGCCCAACACGGGACGGGGCGGTTCTGGATTTAGTTTTAGGGAATGAAGCTGGGCAGGTGGAAGGGGTATCAGTGGGAGAGCATTTAGGTGCTAGTGATCATATTTCAGTTAGATTTAAGGTAGTTATGGAAAAGGACAAAGGTAGACCAGGAATAAAAGTTCTCAATTGGGGAAAAGCCAACTTTGCTAAGCTGAGAGGTGATTTGGCCATAGTGGACTGGAAACAGCTACCTGTGGGTAAATCAGTGTCGGAACAGTGGGAGGCATTCAAGGAGGAGATCCGGAGGGCTCAGGCCAAATATGTGGCCTTAAAGAAAAAGGGTGGGAATAACAAATCTCAAGCCCCCTGGATGTTGAAGGACATACTGGGTAGGATAAAGAAAGAAAGGGAGGCTTATGACAGATACTGAGGGATAAATACTGCAGAATCTCGTGAGGAGTATAGAAAGTCCAGGGGTGAAATGAAAAAGGATATTAGGGAAAGCACAGAGAGAGCTTGAAAAGTTCTTGGTAAGTAAAATCAAGTTAAACCTAAAGATGTTTTATAAATATGTTAAGAGCAAGAGGATAATTAAAGAAATGGTAGAGCCCATTAGAGACTGTGAGGGTGATCCGTGTGTGGAGATGGAAGATGTGGGTATGGTTCTTAATGAATACTTTGCGTCTGTTTTCACAAAAGAGAGGGGCAATGCAGATACTACTATCGAGGAGGAGGAGAGTGAAATATTAGATGAAATAAATATAGTGAGAGAGGACGTATTAAGGGGTTTAGCAGCTTTGAAAGTGGATAAGTCCCCAGGCCCGGATGAAATGTATCCCAGGCTGTTAAGAGAAGCAAAGGTGGAAACAGCAGAGGCTCTGACCATCATTTTCCAATCCTCTCTGGCTACAGGTGTGGTGCCAGAGGACTGGAGGATTGCTAATGTTGTACCTTTGTTTAAGAAGGGAGAAAGGGATAGACTGAGTAATTACAGACCAGTCAGCCTTACCTCAGTGGTGGGAAATTATTGGAAAAATCCTGAAGGGCAGGATAAATCTTCACTTAGAAAGACATGGATTAATCAAGGACAGTCAGCATGGATTTGTCAAGGGAAGGTCGTGTCTGACTAACTTGAGTGAATTTTTCGAAGAGGTAACCAAGAGAGTCGATGAGGGCAGTGTGTATGATGTAGTGTATATGGATTTTAGCAAAGCTTTTGATAAGGTCCCACATGGCAGACTGGTCACGAAGGTTAAAGCCCATGGGATCCAGGGCAAAGTGGCAAGTTGGAACCAAAATTGGCTCAGAGGCAGGAAGCAGAGGGTAATGGTTAACGGGTGTTTTTGTGACTGGAAGGATGTTTCCAGTGGGGTTCCACAGGGCTCAGTGCTGGGTCCCTTGCTTTTTGTGGTATATATTAATGATTTGGACTTGAATATTGGGGGTATGATTAAGAAGTTTGCAGATGATACAAACATTTCCTGTGTGGTTGATAATGAAGAAGAAAGCTGCAGACTGCAGGAAGATATCAATGTACTGGTCAGGTGGGCAGAACAGTGGCAAATGGAATTCAATCTGGAGAAGTGTGAGGTAATGCATCTGGAGGTCTAACAAGGAAAGGGAATACACATTAAATGGTAGGACACTGAGAAGTGTAGAGGAACAAAGGGACCTGGGAGTGCGGGCCCACAGATCCCTGAAGGTAGCAGGCCAGGTGGATAAGGTGGTTAAGAAGGCATATGGAATGCTTGCCTTTATTGGCCGAGGCAGGGAATACAAGAGTGGGGAGTTATGCTTGAACTGTATAAAACTCTGGTTAGGCCACAGCTGGAGTACTGCGTGCAGTTCTGGTCACCACATTACAGGAGAGGTGTGATTGCACTGGAGAGGGTACAGAGGAGATTTACGAGGATGTTGTCGGGAGTGGAGAATCTAAGCTATGAGGACAGATTAGATAGGCTGGGGTTGTTCTCCTTGGAACAGAGGAGGCTGAGGAGGGACCTCATTGAGGTGTATAAAATTATGAGGGGCCGAGATGTAGTGGCTAGAAAGAACCTATTTCCCTGGGCAGAGGGGTCAACAACCAGGGGCATAAATTTAAAGTAATTGGTAGAAGGATTAGAGGGTATTTGAGGGGAAATTTCTTCACCCAGAGGGTGGTGGGGTCTGGAACTTGCTGCCTGAAAGGGTGGTAGAGGCAGAAACCCTCACCACATTTAAAAAATACTTGGATGTGCACCTGAAGTGCCGTAACCTACAGGGCTATGGACCGAGAGCGGGAAAGTGGGATTAGGCCGGATAACTCTTGGTCGGCCGGCGCGGACACGATGGGCCGAATGGCCTCCTTCCGTGTTGTAAACTCATATGATTATATGACATATACTTGGTTTGCATGTGTTGTGGATCCTGGAGTTTAACCGTGCACGGAAAAGGCTTTGGTTTCTTCACTGTTGTTTCAGAGAAAGATTGGGTAGTAGTTAGATAATCTTTGTTTATGGAAATGTTGTGAATTATGAAGAGCGCCTGCGGCAGAAAAGTAGAGCACCCAATTTGCCAATTTTCTTCAGACGCTATATTGAAAAAGAGAAGGGCCATACATTACAGATTAATTGTGCAAATAGAAATGTCCCTGAAGGCCAGATTGGTTCCATAAAAATCTCTCCATTTTGTGTTTACTTATATTTCCCTTGTCACCCAAGTTATGTTCTGCCCTGCTGTCAACTGCCCCGACCCTCAGCCCTGGCCCATCTATCCACCCTTTACAAGCCTGGGTACCTGGTGACTTTCTGCAACCACCCACGAGGCAGCTTCTCCCTGGGGCCTCCTACTCCCAGCAGCACAGGCCAGGGATGGGGAAGAAAGACTAGCATTTATATAGCTCCTTCCACCACCTCAGGACATCCCAATGCACTTCACAGCCAACGAAGTACTTTTTCAAGTGTGGTCACTGTTGTACTATAAGGAAACGCGGCAGCCAACTTGCGCACAGCAAGCTCCCAAAAACAGCAATGTGACAATGACCAGATAATCTGTTTTAGGGATGTTAATCCTTTTTCCACAGTTGAACTTCACCCTTTAAACTTCTATGTAAATTTTTCCCCCCCTCTGATATACAAAGGGACGTTCTGTACACTGACAAACCCCACGTATCTCCTTCTTTTCACGTCGTATAATGTGTGAGGATGCTGACAGGTTTGTAGAGCCGGTGAGTTGTGAGTGGCTTAGCCAGTCACGTAATGTTCACAAGACTGAATAAAGCCCCAGCCAGTTGGGATCGGGGGGGTCCATGATGGGGCAGGTGGTTGTGAGCCTGGTGGATGAACTGGTAATGTGTAGTGTGATTGTTAAACCTTTTCTAATAAACCAACCAGTTCTTAATAGCAATGTGTTGCTGTGAATTCTTAAGAACCCATGAAGCAAATACATCACATGTCACACACAGGGTTATCATCAGGCCTGTTGTTGAGTTTTCAGCCTCTTGGGAGCCTCAACCTAGAACTCCCTCCCTAAACCTCGCTACCTCCCCACTTCTCTCTCCTCCTTTGACACGCTCTTTAAAACCTCCCTCTTTGACCAAGCTTTTGGTCACCTGTCCTAATGTCTCCTTGTGTGGCTCGGTGTAAAATTTTGTTTGCTGACAATCCTGTGAAACACCTTGGGATGTGTTACTACGTTAAAGGCGCTATATAAATACGAGTTGTTGCTGTGTTTACCTCAGTACCAGTAAGTTCAGACCGAGGGCGTGCAAAGGGTTAACACAACCGAGGAGATTAAAAATAAGTTATGGAATTGAGCGAGTCTGGATATTAAACACCGACAAAGCCTGCCAGATGGTTTGTGTGAGTTGAGCAGGGGAGAAGGAGTGTGATTGAATGCTGGCTCTGTGTGTGTTGTCACCCCTCAGGTACACAGTATCCAGCACTGAGCCACCAGCAGCCCAAACACAACTTGGCACAGCAACCTCTCCTTTCCCATCACCATCTGTTGTTGCGAAAGTGTAATTTATTTATTAATTGTTTCCGTACTTAGCTTGTCATCGTCAGTGGAACATTTCACACCCCCATCGCACTGGCGGCTAATTCACACAGCTCCGACAATGTTCATCGCTACACCGTGTGTTCATTACTTCACATCACTGGGCCCGGGGTGCAGCTGGGCTGAAAGGACAATTAGCCCAATCAGCAAATGGCCATTAGTCGACAACAAGCTGGGCTTTTACAGGGTCTTCCTCACCCCTCGATTATACCCCAGCCTGTAACTCACTCCCACGTGTCTGTCATTCTATATATAACCCCCCCGAACCCCTCGATTATACCCCAGCCTGTAACTCACTCCCACGTGTCTGTCATTCTATATATAACCCCCCCGAACCCCTCGATTATACCCCAGCCTGTAACTCACTCCCACGTGTCTGTCATTCTATATATAACCCCCCACCAAACCCCTCGATTATACCCCAGCCTGTAACTCACTCCCACGTGTCTGTCATTCGATATATAACCCCCCACCAAACCCCTCGATTATACCCCAGCCTGTAACTCACTCCCACGTGTCTGTCATTCTATATATAACCCCCCGAACCCCTCGATTATACCCCAGCCTGTAACTCACTCCCACGTGTCTGTCATTCTATATATAACCCCCCCGAACCCCTCGATTATACCCCAGCCTGTAACTCACTCCCACGTGTCTGTCATTCGATATATAACCCCCCACCAAACCCCTTGATTATACCCCAGCCTGTAACTCACTCCCACGTGTCTGTCATTCTATGTATAGAAACATAGAAACATAGAAAATAGGTGCAGGAGTAGGCCATTCGGCCCTTCGAGCCTGCACTGCCATTCAATGAGTTCATGGCTGAACATGCAACTCCAGTATCCCATTCCTGCTTTCTCACCATACCCCTTGATCCCCCTAGTAGTAAGGACTACATCTAACTCCTTTTTGAATATATTCAGTGAACTGGCCTCAACAACTTTCTGTGGTAGAGAATTCCACAGGTTCACCACTCTCTGGGTGAAGAAGTTTCTCCTCATCTCGGTCCTAAATGGCTTACCCCTTATCCTTAGACTGTGACCCCTGGTTCTGGACTTCCCCAACATTGGGAACATTCTTCCTGCATCTAACCTGTCTAACCCCATCAGAATTTTAAACGTTTCTATGAGGTCCCCTCTCATTCTTCTGAACTCAAGTGAATACAAGCCCAGTTGATCCAGTCTTTCTTGATAGGTCAGTCCCACCATCCCGGGAATCAGTCTGGTGAACCTTCGCTGCACTCCCTCAATAGCAAGAATGTCCTTCCTCAGGTTAGGAGACCAAAACTGTACACAATACTCCAGGTGTGGCCTCACCAAGGCCCTGTACAACTGTAGCAACACCTCCCTGCTCATGTACTCAAATCACCTCACTATGAAGGCCAACATGCCATTTGCTTTCTTAACTGCCTGCTGTACCTGCATGCCAACCTTCAATGACTGATGTACCATGACACCCAGGTCTCTTTGCACCTCCCCTTTTCCTAATCTGTCACCATTCAGATAATAGTCCGTCTCTCTGTTTTTACCACCAAAGTGGATAACCTCACATTTATCCACATTATACTTCATCTGCCATGCATTTGCCCACTCACCTAACCTATCCAAGTCGCTCTGCAGCCTCATAGCATCCTCCTCACAGCTCACACTGCCACCCAACTTAGTGTCATCTGCAAATTTGGAGATACTACATTTAATCCCCTCGTCTAAAGCATTAATGTACAGTGTAAACAGCTGGGGCCCCAGCACAGAACCTTGTGGTACCCCACTAGTCACTGCCTGCCATTCTGAAAAGTACCCATTTACTCCTACTCTTTGCTTCCTGTCTGACAACCAGTTCTCAATCCACGTCAGCACACTACCCCAAATCCTGTGTGCTTTAACTTTGCACATTAATCTCTTGTGTGGGACCTTGTCGAAAGTCTTCTGAAAGTCCAAATATACCACATCAACTGGTTCTCCCTTGTCCACTCTACTGGAAACATCCTCAAGAAATTCCAGAAGATTTGTCAAGCATGATTTCCCTTTCACAAATCCATGCTGACTTGGACCTATCATGTCACCTCTTTCCAAATGCGCTGCTATGACATCCTTAATAATTGATTCCATCATTTTACCCACTACCGATGTCAGGCTGACCGGTCTGTAATTCCCTGTTTTCTCTCTCCCTCCTTTTTTAAAAAGTGGGGTTACATTGGCTACCCTCCACTCCATAGGAACTGATCCAGAGTCAATGGAATGTTGGAAAATGACTGTCAATGCATCCGCTATTTCCAAGGCCACCTCCTTAAGTACTCTGGGATGCAGTCCATCAGGCCCTGGGGATTTATCGGCCTTCAATCCCATCAGTTTCCCCAACACAATTTCCCGACTAATAAGGATTTCCCTCAGTTCCTCCTCCTTATTAGACCCTCCGACCCCTTTTATATCCGGGAGGTTGTTTGTGTCCTCCTCAGTGAATACCGAACCAAAGTACTTGTTCAATTGGTCCGCCATTTCTTTGTTCCCCGTTATGACTTCCCCTGATTCTGACTGCAGGGGACCTACATTTGTCTTTACTAACCTTTTTCTCTTTACATATCTATAGAAACTTTTGCAATACCCCCGATTATACCCCCCGAACCCCTCGATTATACCCCAGCCTGTAACTCACTCCCACGTGTCTGTCATTCTATATATAACCCCCCCGAACCCCTCGATTATACCCCAGCCTGTAACTCACTCCTACGTGTCTGTCATTCTATATATAACCCCCCCGAATCCCTCGATTATACCCCAGCCTGTAACTCACTCCCACGTGTCTGTCATTCTATATATAAACCCCCCACCAAACCCGTCGATTATACCCCAGCCTATAACTCACCCCCACGTGTCTGTCATTCTATATATAACCCCCTACCAAACCCGTTGATTATACCCCAGCCTGTAACTCTTCCACGTGTCTGTCATTCTATATATAACCCCCCACCAAACCCGTCGATTAGATTCCAACCTG